>NW_026612314.1:0-24836 GCF_029931775.1 Euleptes europaea
GGCTATTACCATACACATTTACCCCCACCACACAACTATCCATAAACATAAGCCTGGCCCTACCAATATGACTATTTACAGTACTTGTTGGGCTTTGAAACCAGCCCACCGCCTCCATCGGACACCTACTACCCATGGGCACACCCACCCCGCTAGTTCCAATTTTAGTAATTATCGAAACAGCTAGCCTATTAATTCGACCCCTAGCCCTGGGGGTGCGTCTTACTGCAAACCTAACTGCAGGACACCTGTTAATCCAACTTATCTCAACAGCCACACTTGTATTAATGCCATTAATACCATCAGTATCAGTGCTAACCTCAGTCACCCTCCTATTGTTAACCGCCCTAGAAGTCGCTGTTGCAATGATCCAAGCATATGTATTCGTACTATTATTAAGTCTCTACCTACAAGAAAACGTTTAATGACCCACCAAGCCCACAGCTTCCACATAGTAGACCAAAGCCCATGGCCCCTAACAGGGGCCATTGCAGCCTTATTAATAACCTCTGGGCTCGCAATATGGTTCCACTTTGGCTCAAATACATTAATAACCATCGGCCTTACCACTATACTATTAACAATACTGCAATGATGACGAGATGTTGTTCGGGAAGGAACCTACCAAGGCCACCACACCCACCAAGTTCAACAGGGACTTCGTTATGGCATAATTTTATTCATTGCCTCAGAGGTTTTCTTTTTCATCGGGTTCTTTTGAGCATTCTATCACTCAAGCCTTGCACCTACACCAGAGCTTGGAGGTTGTTGACCCCCAAGCGGAATTACTCCCCTAAACCCGTTTGAAGTTCCCCTACTTAATACCGCAGTACTACTGGCATCAGGTGTTACAGTAACCTGAGCCCACCATTCAATCATAGGAGGAGAACGAAAAGAGGCCATACAGGCCCTAGTGCTTACAATCATACTGGGGGCCTACTTTACACTACTACAGGCTATAGAATATCTGGAGGCCTCTTTCACAGTAGCAGACGGAGCCTATGGCACCACCTTTTTTGTGGCCACTGGCTTCCACGGACTACATGTAATCATTGGGACTAGCTTCCTAGTAGTCTGCCTGCTACGCCAAATAAAATTCCACTTCACCACTGACCACCACTTTGGATTCGAAGCGGCCGCATGATACTGACACTTTGTAGACGTTGTTTGACTCTTCCTTTACATCTCAATCTATTGATGAGGTTCATAACTTCCTTAGTATTTAAAAGTACAGGTGACTTCCACTCACAAAGCCTTAGCTCATAATTAACCCTAAGAGGAAGTAATAAACATTATAATAGTAACTCTAATATCCACCGCACTAACCGCCGCCCTAATCATCATTAGCTTTTGACTACCACAAGCCACCCCTGACACAGAAAAATTGTCCCCATACGAATGCGGCTTTGACCCAGTCGGTTCAGCACGACTACCTTTCTCATTGCGATTTTTTCTAGTCGCTATCTTATTCCTACTTTTTGACCTAGAAATCGCCCTACTCCTACCAACCCCGTGAGCTATTAACTTACCCTCCCCCAATTCAACCCTTATATGAACTACAACAATTATCACCCTACTAGCCCTGGGCCTAGTCTATGAGTGATCCCAAGGAGGACTAGAATGAGCAGAATATAGAGGCTAATCTAAAGCAAGATCACTAATTTCGACTTAGTACATCCCAAAATAATGGGGCCACTAACTATGCTACCTCAACACCTACTGATACTAGCCATCTTTACCCTAAGCCTTATAGGACTAGCACTCCACCGTAAACATCTTGTATCTGCCCTTCTATGCATCGAGGGCCTGCTTTTAAGCCTATTTATTGGACTTAGTGCTATCTCCTTAACCCAACACCTGTCAACCACTGCCACCCTTCCAATTACCCTCTTGACCATGTCCGCATGTGAGGCAGGAGCAGGACTGGCCCTATTAGCTGCATCCTCCCGCACTCACGCAACAGACCACCTAAAAACCATAAGCCTATTAAAATGCTAAAACTAACCATAGCAACAGTAATACTAGTCCCAACCGCCCTTTTAGCCCCAACTAAATACACCTTCCACATTTATACGGCCCTATCTATAACAACAACACTCCTATTAATAGGACAATTAAACGCCCCCACACTAACAAAAATCTGACATGTCAACACATGGATAACACTCGACCAATTCTCAACCCCCCTGACTATTCTTTCATCCTGATTGCTCCCACTTATAGTAGTAGCAAGCCAAAGCCACATGGCCAAAGAGCCTCAGTCCCGACAACGCCTGTTCTTATCAACCTGTGCTCTGCTACAAACCACCCTAATTCTAACATTCGCCTCAAACAACTTAATACTATTCTACCTGTTATTTGAAGCAACACTAATCCCAACACTAATCCTTATCACGCGTTGGGGCAGCCAAACAGAGCGACTCGCCGCAGGCACTTATTTCCTGTTCTATACACTATCCGGCTCACTCCCACTATTAGTAATAATTTTATATTCATACACCCACAACTACCACACAACACCACTAATAATGTCAATAAAGCACCCAGAAATACTAATAACATGAACCAACTCACTAGTATGACTATCATGTCTTCTAGCATTTATAGTAAAAATACCCCTATACTCCATGCACTTATGACTACCAAAAGCACACGTTGAGGCCCCAATCGCTGGATCAATAATCCTGGCCGCCGTACTTCTTAAACTGGGAGGATACGGCATCATCCGAATCACCCCAATCCTAAACCCAACAACACAAACTATGTGCTACCCCCTCATTATTCTAGCCCTCTGGGGAATAATTATAACCAGCCTCATTTGCCTACGTCAAACAGACTTAAAATCCATCATTGCCTACTCCTCAGTAAGCCACATAGGCCTTGTAACTGCAGGAGCCCTAATTCAGACCCCATGAAGTATCTCAGGAACAATAATTCTAATGGTCGCCCACGGATTAGCCTCTTCTATACTATTTTGCCTAGCCAACACAAACTATGAACGAACCCACACTCGAACTTTATTAATAACACGGGGCCTTCAACTCACCCTCCCACTTATAGCCACATGATGACTTATGGCAAACTTAGCCAACATGGCCCTACCCCCTACAATCAACCTGATGGGGGAATTAATAATCATTACTTCTGCTATAAACTGAGCCACCATAACAATCATCTTAACAGGCCTAACGACGCTATTAACCGCCCTATACTCCCTATATGTCTTCATTATAACGCAACGAAACAAAACACCAACAAATACCTCCCACCCACCCTCAAACACCCGAGAACACCTATTAATAGCCCTTCACCTCATCCCTATGGCACTATTAATTATAAACCCAAAACTAATCCTGTAGCACCCAGAAGTAGGCATAGTTTGATCAAAACACTAAGCTGTGGACTTAACAACAGGGGCACCCCGCCCCTTGCATACCGAGAGGGACGACACAAATTGGAACTGCTAATTCAAATTACCGAAGTTAAATTCTCCGGACCACTCCACATTATAACCCAAGACTTTCAAAGGATATTAGACCTTCCTTTAATCTTAGGCATTAACACTACTTGGTGCAACTCCAAGTGAAAGTACATGACCTCCATACTATTCTACTCAACCATAATTTCAACCCTGCTAATCCTTATTGCCCCTATTATTACCTCTATGTTTATTACACAAGCCTCGGGCTACTTCACACAAACTACTAAACTTGCCTGCCTGACAAGCCTAATTCCAACCAATATTTTTATCAACTACGGAATACAAACAACTATAACCAACGCTACCTGACTACAAACGTCCTTCAACATTAATATCAGCTTCCTATTTGATATTTACTCTACCACGTTTATAACAACAGCCCTATTTATCACCTGGGCCATCCTGGAGTTCTCAGATTGATATATAAAACTAGACCCGAACAAAAACAAATTTATAAAATACTTAATACTATTCCTCCTAGCCATAATAACCATAACAACAGCAAACAGCCTATTACAACTATTTGTTGGCTGGGAAGGGGTAGGCATCATATCCTTCTTACTAATCGGGTGGTGGCACGGGCGCACCAATGCAAACACATCCGCCCTACAAGCTGTTATATACAACCGAATCGGAGACATTGGACTAATCCTGTCTTTAGCTTGATTCGCAATACACTACAACACATGGGACGTACAACAAACATTCTCACATACGACCCCCCCCACCCTGCCACTACTAGGCCTAGTCTTAGCAGCCATGGGAAAATCCGCCCAATTTGGGCTACACCCATGGCTGCCAGCAGCCATAGAAGGCCCAACCCCAGTATCAGCACTACTTCACTCTAGCACAATAGTCGTTGCCGGAATTTTTCTACTGGCCCGGCTATTCCCAATAATACAAAACAGCCAGGCCACAACTACCCTCTGCCTATGCCTAGGAGCAATAACTACAACCTTTGCAGCACTCTGTGCCCTCACACAAAACGATATCAAAAAGATCATTGCCTTCTCCACCTCAAGCCAGCTCGGCCTAATAATACTAACACTAGGACTAAACCAGCCACAGTTAACATACCTACACATCACCACACACGCCTTTTTCAAGGCCATACTATTCCTATGCGCAGGTTCAGTAATTCATAATCTCGGGGACGAACAAGACATCCGAAAAATAGGAAGCACCCAAAAAACAATACCGCTAACCACAACCTGTATAACTATCGGCAACCTAGCCCTAACAGGGGCCCCCTTCCTAGCTGGATTTTACACTAAAGACGTAATCATTGAAACAATAAACACATCACACTTAAACGCCTGAGCCCTATCAACCACTATTATTGCTACCGCCCTTACAGCCGCCTACAGCCTACGCCTAACCTTTTATGTCCAAACAAATAAGCCTCGATACAACACAACTACAACCCCAGCAGAAACAAACCCAAGCCAGACTCGACCCCTAGTACGACTCGCCATAGGAAGTATTATATCTGGCCTATTTGTGGCCACAACAATACTACCAACCCCACCCCAAACAATAACAATGGGCCCAATTACAAAACTAGCCGCCACAATTATCACGCTAGTAGGCCTGCTATGTGCTATAGATATCACCATACAAACATCCAACCTATTAAAACCAAAACAAAGTACACCAAGTACATCCTCAACACAACTGGGGTTCTTTAACACCCTTGCACACCGAGCCCAACCAAAATACAACATACAATTCGGACAAAACACCGCTATGCACTTAAATGACCTTATCTGATATGAGGCCATCGCCCCAAAAACAGCCATATTAATTAACACCGCCCTAGCTAAAAAACTGTCCAAATCACACACCGGACACATCAAAACATACCTAGTCATACTTATTGCCACTCTAGCCGCCGCAATTACCACATACTACTAAACCGCACGTAGCCCCCCAAAACTCGACCCTCGAGTTAACTCAAGGACAACAAACAGGGCCACCATTAAACTCCCCCCACACAACAATAATAACGGCCCGCCCAAAGAATATATCAATGCAACACCACTAAAATCAGTCCGAGTACCCTCAAAACCAAAATCGTCCCCACCAGACGCCCCACACCCATCAATAGACAACCCTCCAAAGTACCAAACTAAAAACAAAACTAATATAAAATACCCAAACACATAATACAAAACAGAGTAATCCAACCACACCTCAGGATATTGGTCTGCTGAAAGTGCCACAGAATAAGCAAAGACTACCAATATCCCACCTAAATAAATTAAAAATAACACCAATGCAATAAAGGACCCACCAAAAATAACTAACACCACACTACCACCCAACGCAGACACTACAAGTCCCATCGCCCCAAAAACAGGAGAAGGATTTGACGCTACACCAATAAACCCCAACACCATACACAACACAGTAAAAAAAACAAAGTACGACATAATTTTCATTTGGCCATGCCAAAACCTGTGATACGAAAAACCACCGTTGTTATTCAACTATAAAAACCAATAATGACCCCAATCCGAAAAACACACCCAATAATCAAAATAATAAACAACTCATTTATTGACCTCCCCACACCATCAAACATCTCCGCTTGATGAAACTTTGGGTCCTTGTTAGGGCTGTGCCTACTAATCCAAATCTCCACCGGCCTATTCTTGGCCATGCACTACACCGCAGACACCTCCACAGCATTCTCATCAATCGCCCACATCTGTCGTGACGTACAACACGGCTGACTAATCCGAAACATCCACGCCAACGGCGCCTCCATATTTTTTATCTGCCTTTATATACACATCGGGCGAGGCCTATACTACGGCTCATACTTATACAAAGAGACCTGAAACATCGGCGTGGCCCTACTATTCCTAGTAATAGCAACCGCGTTCGTGGGCTATGTCCTGCCATGGGGACAGATATCATTCTGAGGGGCTACCGTAATCACAAACCTACTATCAGCAGTTCCATATATAGGAAACACCCTAGTAGAGTGAATTTGAGGCGGGTTCGCCGTAGATAACGCAACACTAACACGATTTTTCACTTTCCACTTCCTCCTGCCATTCATCATCTCAGCCACTGCAATCCTACACATACTATTCCTACACGAAACGGGATCAAACAACCCAACAGGGGTAAACTCAAACTCAGATAAAATTCCGTTCCACCCATACTTTTCAACTAAAGACCTGCTAGGGGCAGCCCTTATAATAATAACACTACTGTACCTATCCCTTTTCTCCCCACAACTGCTTGGGGACCCAGAAAACTTTACCCCAGCAAACCCCCTAATAACCCCACCACACATCAAACCAGAATGGTACTTCCTATTCGCCTACGCCATCCTACGTTCCATCCCAAACAAACTTGGAGGAGTACTTGCCCTAATAATATCCATTATAATCCTACTGCTAATCCCACTTACACACAACTCAAAACAACGAACAAGCACATTCCGACCACTATCACAACTAACATTTTGAACCATAATCGCCACTATCGCTATCCTAACCTGAATCGGAGGACAACCAGTCGAAGACCCATTTATCATAATCGGACAACTAGCTTCCGTCCTATACTTCACAACAATCCTACTATTAAGCCCCACAATCAATAAACTAGAGAATAAACTAATAAACTGATAACCCCACCAGCCCTTGTAGCTTAAACCACACTTAAAGCACTGACCTTGTAAGTCAAAGATTGGAACGCATTACAACCCTGGGGCACTACTCACACCCCCACATACAAAAAAGACTCAACTCTTAACTCTAGTCCCCAAAACTAGTGTTTTCACTTAAACTATTTTCTGAGACCACCCCACCCAAATAGGCTTCACCCCCACACGGGGGTGGAGCCTATATGGCCACTTAACAACCTTATAAACTCCAAGGCCTCCGCCCGCAGTATATCAAAAAAAAGACTCAACTCTTAACTCTAGTCCCCAAAACTAGTGTTTTCACTTAAACTATTTTCTAAGACCACCCCACCCAAATAGGCTTCACCCCCACACGGGGGTGGAGCCTATATGGCCACTTAACAACCTTATAAACTCCAAGGCCTCCGCCCGCAGTATATCAAAAAAAAGACTCAACTCTTAACTCTAGTCCCCAAAACTAGTGTTTTCACTTAAACTATTTTCTAAGACCACCCCACCCAAATAGGCTTCACCCCCACACGGGGGTGGAGCCTATATGGCCACTTAACAACCTTATAAACTCCAAGGCCTCCGCCCGCAGTATATCAAAAAAAGACTCAACTCTTAACTCTAGTCCCCAAAACTAGTGTTTTCACTTAAACTATTTTCTGAGACCACCCCACCCAAATAGGCTTCACCCCCACACGGGGGTGGAGCCTATATGGCCACTTAACAACCTTATAAACTCCAAGGCCTCCGCCCGCAGTATATCAAAAAAAAGACTCAACTCTTAACTCTAGTCCCCAAAACTAGTGTTTTCACTTAAACTATTTTCTGAGACCACCCCACCCAAATAGGCTTCACCCCCACACGGGGGTGGAGCCTATATGGCCATTTAACAACCTTATAAACTCCAGGACCTCCATTAGTGTCTAGGGTTATGGGGGGTCCCCCTTTACATACTATGTATAATCAACATACATTTATTTGCCCCATGAATATTGTCCCAGTACATATTATTATTAATTTTACATAATACATACTATGTATAATCAACATACATCTATCTGCCCCATGAATATTGTCCCAGTACATCCTATCATTGATTTTACATAGTACATATCATCAAATAAGCGTGGATTAATAAATCCATGTATTTAAGACATATTGATTCTTTACCGGACATATCCCGAGAGATCATCAATCCTTGTATTCGCACACCAGGTGCCCAGTCTCGTAGTCCATGAAATGTAGACTAACACACAGTGCCCTTTCCAAGGCCTCTGGTTCTGTGAGGTCAAGTCCATTAATCGCTGACGTATCACTCGTGCCTTTTAAGAGGCCTTTGGTTGCTAGGATTAGTTACACGTCTCCTCATACTCATAGCATCCCTGTGCTGTCATGCGGCTGGTATTTTTATTTTTAGGGTGGTATATCACAACCTCATTTCCAGTGGCTGTCAACTAACAACTCTGCTGAACCTACGGTGCAAGATGGCCCACGATCCCACAAGCCCACCCAGGGGTAAATTATTCATGCTCGAAGGACATATAATTATTTACTAGACTAAAAACCAATGAATAAACACGACACCTATACCTATACCTATACCTATACCTACACCTACACCTACACCCATACCCACACCCATACCCATACCCATACCCATACCCACACCCATACCCATACCCATACCCATACCCATACCCACCCACACACACACACACACACACACACACACACGCCCCCCATACACCCACATACACCCACACACACCCACGCCCCGAACACGCCCATACTCACACGGCTACCTCCGGCAAACCCCCCTTACCCCCCACTAAGAATTTTTCCCTGCAATTAAAGTGCTTCTCGCCAAACCCCTAAAACGAGATTTAATTGCAAAAATTTTTTCTTAGTTGCGATCCAAGACTTGCCATAATACCACAAGAACAAAAATCGCAGCTCCCCACACACAAAATAAAACCCCAAAATGTATATATATATATATATATATATATATATATATTACACACACTAAACCACACAACGGCAACTCCGTTACTGTAGCTTAAATAATACTAAAGCACGGCCCTGAAGTTGCCGTTATGGATCCTAGTAATTTCCCGGAAACACACCGTTTTGGTCCTAAACTTATTATTATTTTTAACTCGAATTACACATGCAAGCCTCCACACCCCTGTGCAAACCCCCACACAGTGCCTACCCACTAGGCCAGGAGCAGGTATCAGGCACACCACACTATTTAGCCCCAGACACCTAGCACCGCCACACCCACACGGGGCCCAGCAGTGATAAACATTAATGTATAAGCCATAAAGCTTGACTTAGCCACAGTTAAACCAGACGGGGCGGTAAATTTCGTGCCAGCCACCGCGGTTATACGAAAGCCCCAAAATAATAATACTCGGCGTAAAAAGTGACTAGACCCCTAAAACTTAATAAAAGAAGGCTGAGCTGCACCTACGTTGTAAAATACTAACCAATGCAAAAACAACTCCACCCCTCCCACAATTAATTAAGCCCCATCGACTCACGAAAGCCAAGGCCCAAACTAGGATTAGATACCCTATTATGCTTGGCCATAAACCAAACTTGCACCTTACACTAGCAACTCGCCAGAGAATTACAAGTGAAAAACTTAAAACTCTAAGGACTTGACGGTGCCCCAAACCAACCTAGAGGAGCTTGTCCTATAATCGATACTCCACGCCAAACCTTACCCCCTTTTGCCTTTACCCAGCCTATATACCGCCGTCGCAAACCTACCTTATGAAAGAACTGCCGTAAGTAAGATAGATAACATTTAACACGTCAGGTCAAGGTGTAGCATATAAGGGGGCAGAGATGAGCTACATTTTCTACACTAGAAAACACCACAAGTGACATGAAACCTTCACCAGAAGGTGGATTTAGCAGTAAAACAAGCAAGATAAGCCTGTTTGAAGCCTGCCATGGGACACGTACACACCGCCCGTCACCCTCCTCAAGAACTAATAAACCACACTTTATAAAAAACAAAACACCAACAGATGAGGCAAGTCGTAACAAGGTAAGTGTACTGGAAAGTGCACTTGGCCACTAAATCAAGAGGTAGCTTACACTTATATAAAGCATTCAACTTACAATTGAAAAACGTTTAAACAAAAACCCGCTTGAGCCCAAACTCCACAGCTCAACAAACAGTTCAAAACCTCAAGCCCCACTATAAACCAAACCATTTAACCCAGTACCAGTATATTTTTAGGCGATAGAAAACACCCACTTGACGCAATAGCATATAGTACCGCAAGGGAACAATGAAAGAACTATGAAAAACCCCAAGCACCAACAAAGCAAAGATCTGACCTTGTACCTTTTGCATCATGGTTTAATAAGCAAATACAGATAAAGCGCACTAAAACCTGCTCACCCGAACCCAGACGAGCTACCTAACAGCAACTTTTTGAGTACACCCGTCCCTGTGGCAAAAGGCTGGAGAGACTGCTAGGTAGAGGTGACACGCCTATCGAGCCTGGTGATAGCTGGTTGCTCAATAAAAGAATTCTAGTTCAACTATAGGACGCCTGAACCTAAATACAAGCATATTTACCACTGTCACTCCTATACTATATACAATAAGGGTACAGCCTTATTGTAATTGAAAACAACCAATCCTAGAGGAAAACACCAAATAAAACACACCAGTTGGCCTTAAAGCAGCCACCAAAAACTAAACGCGTCACAGCACACAATCTTAAAGATACTAAACAAACCAAGAACCCCTAGACCACTTAACTGAGCTACTCTACCACAATAGAGACACCACTGTTAAAATTAGTAATAAGAGCCCCGCTCTCTACATGCACCCCCATAAACTGGAAATAGATAAACTACCAGTAAATAACAGACCACAAATGGAAAAATTTAACACACTTTTTAACCATATAATATAACCCCCTGTTAACCCAACACAGGAGTGCAGCACAGACAGATTAAACGCCACAAAAGGAACTCAGCCACTTAGGGCCCCAACTGTTTACCAAAAACATAGCCTTTAGCCACACAAGTATTAAAGGTGCTGCCTGCCCAGTGATCTTTTAAACGGCCGCGGTATTCTAACCGTGCAAAGGTAGCGTAATCACTTGTCACTTAAATAATGACTAGTATGAACGGCTAAATGAGGGCCCAACTGTCTCCTAAAGCAGATCAATGAACTTGATCCCCTAGTTAAAAAGCTAGGATGTAAACATAAGACGAAAAGACCCTGTGGAGCTTAAAACAAAAACTAATAACCACGGGGCCTCTACCCCCCCCCCCCTTAGCCTTGTTTTTAGTTGGGGCGACTTCGGAAATAAACAAAACTTCCAAGACCACAGACCAAAAATCTATCAAAGACCCACAAGCCAATGAGACCACCATAAAATTGACCCTGTAACACAGATCAACGAACCAAGTTACCCCAGGGATAACAGCGCCATCCTCTTTTAGAGCCCCTATCGCCAAGAGGGTTTACGACCTCGATGTTGGATCAGGACATCCTGGTGGTGCAGCCACTACCAAGGGTTCGTTTGTTCAACGATTAACTAGTCCTACGTGATCTGAGTTCAGACCGGAGAAATCCAGGTCGGTTTCTATCTATGTTTTTCTCCCTTCAGTACGAAAGGACCCAGGGAGAAGCACCAATAGGACCCCCACGTGCTAATACCAAGCTCTTACCCACACTAAAGAGCCCATTTATCAAAACCAGCGGCCTAAGACCAGGGCCACGCTTTAGGGTGGCAGAGCCAGGTAATTATGCAAAAGGCCTAAGCCCTTACAACAGAAGCTCAAATCTTCTCCCTAATAATTAAAACCACAATAACCCTAGTAGTTAACCCACTAACACTCATCATCCCAATCCTACTAGCAGTTGCCTTCCTAACCCTATTAGAACGAAAAACCCTAGGCTACATACAACTACGCAAGGGCCCAAACATTGTAGGGCCCTACGGCCTACTACAACCAATTGCAGACGGACTAAAACTTTTCACCAAAGAACCCATCCGACCAACGGCATCAACACCAACACTATTTTTAGCCATACCAATACTAGCACTACTACTGTCACTAACAATTTGAGCCCCCATTCCAATACCAAACCCCATCATGGACGCTAATTTAGGCCTATTAATACTACTGGCTATCTCAAGCCTTGCTGTATACTCAATTCTATGATCTGGGTGAGCAACAAACTCAAAATACGCCCTCGTTGGCGCCCTACGGGCAGTCGCACAAACTATCTCTTATGAGGTAACAATAGGAATCATTGTACTATCAACCATAATATTCACGGGGGGATTTTCAATACAAACCCTGCTAACAACACAAAAAAACACGTGATTAGCAACATGTGTATGACCACTAATAATAATATGATACATCTCAACAATTGCAGAAACAAACCGGGCCCCATTCGACCTAACCGAAGGCGAGTCAGAGCTTGTCTCAGGATTTAATGTTGAATACGCAGCCGGCCCATTCGCACTATTCTTCCTAGCAGAATACGCAAACATCTTAATAATAAACACCCTCTCATGTATCCTATTCCTAGGCCCAAACTGCCCCAACACCCCAGAACTATTTTCAATAAATATTATGATTAAAACCTGCATGTTAACACTGGGCTTCCTGTGAATCCGCGCATCATATCCACGATTTCGATATGACCAACTAATGCACCTACTTTGAAAAAACTTCCTACCACTAACCCTAGCCCTTTGCGTCTGATACATTGCCACACCCATTTCAATATCAGGCACCCCCCCACTAACATAACCCAAACTTTGGCAGTGTGCCCGAAACATTAAGGACTACTTTGATAGAGTATGATATGGAGACTCGCCCCTCCCACTTCCTTAGAAAGACAGGCTACGAACCTGCACTACGAAGCCCAAAACTTCGTGTACTTCCAATTATACTACCTACTAGTAAAGTCAGCTAATAAAGCTTTCGGGCCCATACCCCGACAATGTTGGTACACAACCCTTCCTATACTAATAAGCCCAATAACACAAACAATCCTAATCTCAAGCCTAGCGACAGGCACCATCATCACCACATCAAGCCACCACTGACTACTTGCATGACTTGGACTAGAAATCAATACACTAGCCATACTACCACACATTACTAAACAACACCACCCACGAGCAACAGAAGCCGCCACAAAATATTTCCTAACACAAGCTGCAGCCGCTGCCCTAATCCTCCTGGCCAGCCTGATCAACACCTGACAGACCGGACAATGAACAATTATACAGCCAACGCACAACTCAACTGCACTAATTTTAACAGTAGCCATCGCAATAAAACTAGGCTTGGCACCAACACACTTCTGATACCCAGAGGTCCTGCAGGGGTCTACAATAATAACCGCCCTAATCATATCAACATGACAAAAACTTGCCCCCCTAGCCCTACTTTATATAATACACAACCACCTATCACTAAACCTGGTCCTAGTGCTGGGACTCCTATCCACAATAATTGGGGGGTGGTCAGGCCTAAATCAGACACAACTCCGAAAAATCATGGCCTTCTCCTCAATCGCCCATATGGGATGATTAACAATTGCCCTAACTATGGGCCACAGCCTTACAACACTAACCATAATTATCTATTTAGCCGCAACCACAGCAATATTTACCTCTATATTAACAGCATCAACAAAAAACATCACAGACCTTACTACCACCTGGTCTAACTCCTCTACACTTTTAACCATAATAATACTAACACTAATATCACTAGGGGGCCTTCCCCCCCTAACAGGGTTCATGCCAAAACTGCTAATTATCAAAGAACTAACACTACACCAGCTAACCCCACTAGCCACAACATTAGCCCTAATAAGCCTACCAAGCCTATTCTTTTATACCCGCCTAGCCTATTTCACTACACTAACAAACCCGCCCACCACAACCACAACAAAAAACACATGACGATTCAAAAACAACCACACACACCTAATAACCACGGCAACTACTACAACAGCCCTCCTTCTACCAATCACACCACTACTATACAACATATAAACCCCGCCCCACCCCCAGGGACTTAGGTTAACTATTTAAACCAGGGGCCTTCAAAGCCCCAAACAAGAAACACATCTTATTCCCTGAAGGCCTGTAAAACACTAATATACATCTCCTGAATGCAACTCAGACACTTTAATTAAGCTAAGACCTCCCTAGACCGACGGGCTTTGATCCCATAAAACTTTAGTTAACAACTAAACACCCTATCCAGCGGGCTTCAATCTACCTTCTCCCGTTATAGAAAAACGGGAGAAGCCCCGGCACCTTTTTGGGTGCGTCTCCAAACTTGCATTTTGTTGCGTTCTACGCTACGGAGCTTGGTACGAAAAGGACTCAAACCTCTGTCTGTGAGACTACAGCTCACCGCCTTGCCCTCGGCCATCCTACCTGTGACCATCAATCGTTGATTTTTTTCGACAAACCACAAAGACATCGGCACCCTGTATCTACTTTTTGGCGCCTGGGCCGGAATAGCCGGCACTGGCCTAAGCTTGCTAATTCGAGCTGAGCTTAGCCAGCCTGGAACCCTTCTTGGGGACGACCAAATCTATAATGTGGTTGTAACCGCCCATGCTTTTGTAATAATCTTCTTCATGGTAATACCCGTAATGATCGGGGGCTTCGGAAACTGGCTGGTTCCACTAATAATTGGGGCCCCAGACATGGCTTTTCCACGAATAAACAACATAAGCTTTTGACTCCTGCCCCCCTCACTACTCCTTTTACTGGCCTCTTCCGGAGTTGAAGCCGGGGCAGGAACTGGCTGAACCGTCTACCCACCACTAGCTGCCAACCTGGCCCATGCAGGAGCATCCGTAGACCTGACAATTTTTTCCCTGCACCTAGCAGGGGTTTCTTCCATCCTGGGGGCTATTAACTTTATTACCACCTGCATTAATATAAAAGCCCCAGCAATAACTCAATACAACACCCCCCTCTTCGTATGATCTGTACTTATCACCGCAGTACTTCTTCTACTGTCTCTGCCAGTACTAGCTGCCGGCATCACAATACTATTAACAGACCGAAACCTAAACACCACCTTCTTTGACCCGGCAGGCGGAGGAGACCCCGTGCTATACCAACACCTGTTCTGATTTTTTGGGCACCCAGAAGTTTACATCTTAATTTTACCCGGATTTGGTATGATCTCCCACATCGTAGCATACTACGCTGGTAAAAAAGAGCCCTTTGGCTACATGGGCATGGTGTGGGCCATGGTCTCTATCGGATTCCTTGGTTTTATCGTCTGAGCCCACCATATATTCACAGTTGGCATGGATGTAGACACCCGCGCATACTTTACCTCTGCCACAATAATTATTGCAATCCCAACTGGGGTAAAAGTATTCAGCTGGTTAGCAACCCTTCATGGCGGACTAATCAAATGAGACGCAGCCTTGCTGTGGGCTCTTGGCTTTATCTTCCTGTTTACCGTGGGCGGACTAACCGGGATCGTCTTAGCAAACTCATCCCTGGATATTGTATTACATGACACATACTACGTAGTCGCACACTTCCACTACGTCTTATCTATAGGAGCAGTATTTGCAATTATAGGCGGATTCGTACACTGATTTCCACTATTTACTGGCTTCTCATTACATAGCACTTTAACAAAAGCCCAATTCGGGGTTATATTTATTGGCGTAAACATAACATTCTTCCCCCAACACTTTTTAGGTCTTGCTGGAATGCCACGACGGTACTCAGACTACCCAGACGCCTACACACTATGGAACACTGTCTCATCAATTGGATCACTAACATCACTTGTTGCCGTCATCATAATAATATATATTATCTGAGAGGCATTTTCTGCCAAACGGACCCCAAATAACACAGAACTAACACACGTCAACCTAGAGTGACTCCACGGCTGCCCGCCCCCATACCACACGTATGAAGAACCAGCCTTTGTCCAATCTTAACCTGCCAAGAGACGAGGGACTCGAACCCCCACCTTTTAGTTTCAAGCTAAACGTACGCCCACTGCGTACCCCTCTCTTATCAAACACGAGCCTCTAGTAAATTATTACATAGCACTGTCAGGGCTAAATTACAGTCTAACCCCTGTGAGACTCAATGGCACAACCTGCCCAACTAGGATTCCAAGACGCAGCATCCCCCATCATAGAAGAGCTCCTCCACTTCCACGACCACGCACTTATAATCGTATTCCTTATCAGCGCCTTCGTCCTATATATTATCTCTCTTATAATAACAACCACACTAACGCACACTAACACAATAGATGCCCAAGCAGTTGAAATAATCTGAACAGTCCTGCCGTCTATCATTCTAATCATAATTGCACTGCCGTCCTTACGAATCCTGTACCTAATAGATGAGATTAACAACCCACACCTAACAATTAAGGCCCTTGGACACCAATGATATTGAAGCTACGAATACACAGACTATGAAAACCTAACATTTGACTCCTATATGACCCCAACAACAGACCTGTGATCAGGGGCCATTCGACTACTAGAGACAGACCACCGAATAGTTGTACCCGTAGAGTCCCCGATCCGCATGTTAATTTCAGCCGAAGACGTCCTTCACTCTTGAGCCGTCCCCTCACTAGGCATTAAAACCGATGCAATCCCTGGGCGACTAAACCAGACAACATTTACTACAGCTTCCCCAGGCCTATTTTACGGCCAGTGCTCAGAAATCTGCGGGTCAAACCACAGCTTTATGCCCATTGTAGTAGAAGCCACCACCCTAGACAACTTCGAATTATGGTCTAACATGATACTTCAATCTTTAAGAAGCTTTACATAATAGCATTGGCCTTTTAAGCCAAAGATTGGAACAATAACCACTTAAAGACGTGCCCCAACTAAACCCCGCTCCGTGACTTATAATTATGTTAACCGTATGGTTTATCACCCTCCTTATAATAAAACCAAAGCTGTTAAAACACCAGATAGCCAACCAACCAACTACAAAACCCCTAAGCACCCAGCCCCCATGCTGATCCTGATTATGATGTTAAACCTATTCGACCAATTCGCAACCCCACAGATAATAGGAGTCCCATTAATCCTGCTTGCCCTACTGGCCCCAACAACACTATTTCACTCACAAACACATCTAATACCAAGCCGCACATGGGCACTAAAACTATGACTAATAAAAACCGCCACAAAACAACTAATATCCCCAATCAGTAAGACAGGACACCCCTGAGCACTGCTTCTATTAACAATTTTGTTATACCTATTAACAATCAACCTGCTAGGGCTATTACCATACACATTTACCCCCACCACACAACTATCCATAAACATAAGCCTGGCCCTACCAATATGACTATTTACAGTACTTGTTGGGCTTTGAAACCAGCCCACCGCCTCCATCGGACACCTACTACCCATGGGCACACCCACCCCGCTAGTTCCAATTTTAGTAATTATCGAAACAGCTAGCCTATTAATTCGACCCCTAGCCCTGGGGGTGCGTCTTACTGCAAACCTAACTGCAGGACACCTGTTAATCCAACTTATCTCAACAGCCACACTTGTATTAATGCCATTAATACCATCAGTATCAGTGCTAACCTCAGTCACCCTCCTATTGTTAACCGCCCTAGAAGTCGCTGTTGCAATGATCCAAGCATATGTATTCGTACTATTATTAAGTCTCTACCTACAAGAAAACGTTTAATGACCCACCAAGCCCACAGCTTCCACATAGTAGACCAAAGCCCATGGCCCCTAACAGGGGCCATTGCAGCCTTATTAATAACCTCTGGGCTCGCAATATGGTTCCACTTTGGCTCAAATACATTAATAACCATCGGCCTTACCACTATACTATTAACAATACTGCAATGATGACGAGATGTTGTTCGGGAAGGAACCTACCAAGGCCACCACACCCACCAAGTTCAACAGGGACTTCGTTATGGCATAATTTTATTCATTGCCTCAGAGGTTTTCTTTTTCATCGGGTTCTTTTGAGCATTCTATCACTCAAGCCTTGCACCTACACCAGAGCTTGGAGGTTGTTGACCCCCAAGCGGAATTACTCCCCTAAACCCGTTTGAAGTTCCCCTACTTAATACCGCAGTACTACTGGCATCAGGTGTTACAGTAACCTGAGCCCACCATTCAATCATAGGAGGAGAACGAAAAGAGGCCATACAGGCCCTAGTGCTTACAATCATACTGGGGGCCTACTTTACACTACTACAGGCTATAGAATATCTGGAGGCCTCTTTCACAGTAGCAGACGGAGCCTATGGCACCACCTTTTTTGTGGCCACTGGCTTCCACGGACTACATGTAATCATTGGGACTAGCTTCCTAGTAGTCTGCCTGCTACGCCAAATAAAATTCCACTTCACCACTGACCACCACTTTGGATTCGAAGCGGCCGCATGATACTGACACTTTGTAGACGTTGTTTGACTCTTCCTTTACATCTCAATCTATTGATGAGGTTCATAACTTCCTTAGTATTTAAAAGTACAGGTGACTTCCACTCACAAAGCCTTAGCTCATAATTAACCCTAAGAGGAAGTAATAAACATTATAATAGTAACTCTAATATCCACCGCACTAACCGCCGCCCTAATCATCATTAGCTTTTGACTACCACAAGCCACCCCTGACACAGAAAAATTGTCCCCATACGAATGCGGCTTTGACCCAGTCGGTTCAGCACGACTACCTTTCTCATTGCGATTTTTTCTAGTCGCTATCTTATTCCTACTTTTTGACCTAGAAATCGCCCTACTCCTACCAACCCCGTGAGCTATTAACTTACCCTCCCCCAATTCAACCCTTATATGAACTACAACAATTATCACCCTACTAGCCCTGGGCCTAGTCTATGAGTGATCCCAAGGAGGACTAGAATGAGCAGAATATAGAGGCTAATCTAAAGCAAGATCACTAATTTCGACTTAGTACATCCCAAAATAATGGGGCCACTAACTATGCTACCTCAACACCTACTGATACTAGCCATCTTTACCCTAAGCCTTATAGGACTAGCACTCCACCGTAAACATCTTGTATCTGCCCTTCTATGCATCGAGGGCCTGCTTTTAAGCCTATTTATTGGACTTAGTGCTATCTCCTTAACCCAACACCTGTCAACCACTGCCACCCTTCCAATTACCCTCTTGACCATGTCCGCATGTGAGGCAGGAGCAGGACTGGCCCTATTAGCTGCATCCTCCCGCACTCACGCAACAGACCACCTAAAAACCATAAGCCTATTAAAATGCTAAAACTAACCATAGCAACAGTAATACTAGTCCCAACCGCCCTTTTAGCCCCAACTAAATACACCTTCCACATTTATACGGCCCTATCTATAACAACAACACTCCTATTAATAGGACAATTAAACGCCCCCACACTAACAAAAATCTGACATGTCAACACATGGATAACACTCGACCAATTCTCAACCCCCCTGACTATTCTTTCATCCTGATTGCTCCCACTTATAGTAGTAGCAAGCCAAAGCCACATGGCCAAAGAGCCTCAGTCCCGACAACGCCTGTTCTTATCAACCTGTGCTCTGCTACAAACCACCCTAATTCTAACATTCGCCTCAAACAACTTAATACTATTCTACCTGTTATTTGAAGCAACACTAATCCCAACACTAATCCTTATCACGCGTTGGGGCAGCCAAACAGAGCGACTCGCCGCAGGCACTTATTTCCTGTTCTATACACTATCCGGCTCACTCCCACTATTAGTAATAATTTTATATTCATACACCCACAACTACCACACAACACCACTAATAATGTCAATAAAGCACCCAGAAATACTAATAACATGAACCAACTCACTAGTATGACTATCATGTCTTCTAGCATTTATAGTAAAAATACCCCTATACTCCATGCACTTATGACTACCAAAAGCACACGTTGAGGCCCCAATCGCTGGATCAATAATCCTGGCCGCCGTACTTCTTAAACTGGGAGGATACGGCATCATCCGAATCACCCCAATCCTAAACCCAACAACACAAACTATGTGCTACCCCCTCATTATTCTAGCCCTCTGGGGAATAATTATAACCAGCCTCATTTGCCTACGTCAAACAGACTTAAAATCCATCATTGCCTACTCCTCAGTAAGCCACATAGGCCTTGTAACTGCAGGAGCCCTAATTCAGACCCCATGAAGTATCTCAGGAACAATAATTCTAATGGTCGCCCACGGATTAGCCTCTTCTATACTATTTTGCCTAGCCAACACAAACTATGAACGAACCCACACTCGAACTTTATTAATAACACGGGGCCTTCAACTCACCCTCCCACTTATAGCCACATGATGACTTATGGCAAACTTAGCCAACATGGCCCTACCCCCTACAATCAACCTGATGGGGGAATTAATAATCATTACTTCTGCTATAAACTGAGCCACCATAACAATCATCTTAACAGGCCTAACGACGCTATTAACCGCCCTATACTCCCTATATGTCTTCATTATAACGCAACGAAACAAAACACCAACAAATACCTCCCACCCACCCTCAAACACCCGAGAACACCTATTAATAGCCCTTCACCTCATCCCTATGGCACTATTAATTATAAACCCAAAACTAATCCTGTAGCACCCAGAAGTAGGCATAGTTTGATCAAAACACTAAGCTGTGGACTTAACAACAGGGGCACCCCGCCCCTTGCATACCGAGAGGGACGACACAAATTGGAACTGCTAATTCAAATTACCGAAGTTAAATTCTCCGGACCACTCCACATTATAACCCAAGACTTTCAAAGGATATTAGACCTTCCTTTAATCTTAGGCATTAACACTACTTGGTGCAACTCCAAGTGAAAGTACATGACCTCCATACTATTCTACTCAACCATAATTTCAACCCTGCTAATCCTTATTGCCCCTATTATTACCTCTATGTTTATTACACAAGCCTCGGGCTACTTCACACAAACTACTAAACTTGCCTGCCTGACAAGCCTAATTCCAACCAATATTTTTATCAACTACGGAATACAAACAACTATAACCAACGCTACCTGACTACAAACGTCCTTCAACATTAATATCAGCTTCCTATTTGATATTTACTCTACCACGTTTATAACAACAGCCCTATTTATCACCTGGGCCATCCTGGAGTTCTCAGATTGATATATAAAACTAGACCCGAACAAAAACAAATTTATAAAATACTTAATACTATTCCTCCTAGCCATAATAACCATAACAACAGCAAACAGCCTATTACAACTATTTGTTGGCTGGGAAGGGGTAGGCATCATATCCTTCTTACTAATCGGGTGGTGGCACGGGCGCACCAATGCAAACACATCCGCCCTACAAGCTGTTATATACAACCGAATCGGAGACATTGGACTAATCCTGTCTTTAGCTTGATTCGCAATACACTACAACACATGGGACGTACAACAAACATTCTCACATACGACCCCCCCCACCCTGCCACTACTAGGCCTAGTCTTAGCAGCCATGGGAAAATCCGCCCAATTTGGGCTACACCCATGGCTGCCAGCAGCCATAGAAGGCCCAACCCCAGTATCAGCACTACTTCACTCTAGCACAATAGTCGTTGCCGGAATTTTTCTACTGGCCCGGCTATTCCCAATAATACAAAACAGCCAGGCCACAACTACCCTCTGCCTATGCCTAGGAGCAATAACTACAACCTTTGCAGCACTCTGTGCCCTCACACAAAACGATATCAAAAAGATCATTGCCTTCTCCACCTCAAGCCAGCTCGGCCTAATAATACTAACACTAGGACTAAACCAGCCACAGTTAACATACCTACACATCACCACACACGCCTTTTTCAAGGCCATACTATTCCTATGCGCAGGTTCAGTAATTCATAATCTCGGGGACGAACAAGACATCCGAAAAATAGGAAGCACCCAAAAAACAATACCGCTAACCACAACCTGTATAACTATCGGCAACCTAGCCCTAACAGGGGCCCCCTTCCTAGCTGGATTTTACACTAAAGACGTAATCATTGAAACAATAAACACATCACACTTAAACGCCTGAGCCCTATCAACCACTATTATTGCTACCGCCCTTACAGCCGCCTACAGCCTACGCCTAACCTTTTATGTCCAAACAAATAAGCCTCGATACAACACAACTACAACCCCAGCAGAAACAAACCCAAGCCAGACTCGACCCCTAGTACGACTCGCCATAGGAAGTATTATATCTGGCCTATTTGTGGCCACAACAATACTACCAACCCCACCCCAAACAATAACAATGGGCCCAATTACAAAACTAGCCGCCACAATTATCACGCTAGTAGGCCTGCTATGTGCTATAGATATCACCATACAAACATCCAACCTATTAAAACCAAAACAAAGTACACCAAGTACATCCTCAACACAACTGGGGTTCTTTAACACCCTTGCACACCGAGCCCAACCAAAATACAACATACAATTCGGACAAAACACCGCTATGCACTTAAATGACCTTATCTGATATGAGGCCATCGCCCCAAAAACAGCCATATTAATTAACACCGCCCTAGCTAAAAAACTGTCCAAATCACACACCGGACACATCAAAACATACCTAGTCATACTTATTGCCACTCTAGCCGCCGCAATTACCACATACTACTAAACCGCACGTAGCCCCCCAAAACTCGACCCTCGAGTTAACTCAAGGACAACAAACAGGGCCACCATTAAACTCCCCCCACACAACAATAATAACGGCCCGCCCAAAGAATATATCAATGCAACACCACTAAAATCAGTCCGAGTACCCTCAAAACCAAAATCGTCCCCACCAGACGCCCCACACCCATCAATAGACAACCCTCCAAAGTACCAAACTAAAAACAAAACTAATATAAAATACCCAAACACATAATACAAAACAGAGTAATCCAACCACACCTCAGGATATTGGTCTGCTGAAAGTGCCACAGAATAAGCAAAGACTACCAATATCCCACCTAAATAAATTAAAAATAACACCAATGCAATAAAGGACCCACCAAAAATAACTAACACCACACTACCACCCAACGCAGACACTACAAGTCCCATCGCCCCAAAAACAGGAGAAGGATTTGACGCTACACCAATAAACCCCAACACCATACACAACACAGTAAAAAAAACAAAGTACGACATAATTTTCATTTGGCCATGCCAAAACCTGTGATACGAAAAACCACCGTTGTTATTCAACTATAAAAACCAATAATGACCCCAATCCGAAAAACACACCCAATAATCAAAATAATAAACAACTCATTTATTGACCTCCCCACACCATCAAACATCTCCGCTTGATGAAACTTTGGGTCCTTGTTAGGGCTGTGCCTACTAATCCAAATCTCCACCGGCCTATTCTTGGCCATGCACTACACCGCAGACACCTCCACAGCATTCTCATCAATCGCCCACATCTGTCGTGACGTACAACACGGCTGACTAATCCGAAACATCCACGCCAACGGCGCCTCCATATTTTTTATCTGCCTTTATATACACATCGGGCGAGGCCTATACTACGGCTCATACTTATACAAAGAGACCTGAAACATCGGCGTGGCCCTACTATTCCTAGTAATAGCAACCGCGTTCGTGGGCTATGTCCTGCCATGGGGACAGATATCATTCTGAGGGGCTACCGTAATCACAAACCTACTATCAGCAGTTCCATATATAGGAAACACCCTAGTAGAGTGAATTTGAGGCGGGTTCGCCGTAGATAACGCAACACTAACACGATTTTTCACTTTCCACTTCCTCCTGCCATTCATCATCTCAGCCACTGCAATCCTACACATACTATTCCTACACGAAACGGGATCAAACAACCCAACAGGGGTAAACTCAAACTCAGATAAAATTCCGTTCCACCCATACTTTTCAACTAAAGACCTGCTAGGGGCAGCCCTTATAATAATAACACTACTGTACCTATCCCTTTTCTCCCCACAACTGCTTGGGGACCCAGAAAACTTTACCCCAGCAAACCCCCTAATAACCCCACCACACATCAAACCAGAATGGTACTTCCTATTCGCCTACGCCATCCTACGTTCCATCCCAAACAAACTTGGAGGAGTACTTGCCCTAATAATATCCATTATAATCCTACTGCTAATCCCACTTACACACAACTCAAAACAACGAACAAGCACATTCCGACCACTATCACAACTAACATTTTGAACCATAATCGCCACTATCGCTATCCTAACCTGAATCGGAGGACAACCAGTCGAAGACCCATTTATCATAATCGGACAACTAGCTTCCGTCCTATACTTCACAACAATCCTACTATTAAGCCCCACAATCAATAAACTAGAGAATAAACTAATAAACTGATAACCCCACCAGCCCTTGTAGCTTAAACCACACTTAAAGCACTGACCTTGTAAGTCAAAGATTGGAACGCATTACAACCCTGGGGCACTACTCACACCCCCACATACAAAAAAGACTCAACTCTTAACTCTAGTCCCCAAAACTAGTGTTTTCACTTAAACTATTTTCTGAGACCACCCCACCCAAATAGGCTTCACCCCCACACGGGGGTGGAGCCTATATGGCCACTTAACAACCTTATAAACTCCAAGGCCTCCGCCCGCAGTATAT
>NW_026612316.1:0-2500 GCF_029931775.1 Euleptes europaea
TGCCTTATATGATATTTTAAGGCTCTGCAACCAAAAAGCATATATTATATAGTGTAAATAAATGTGTTTTTTATACTTCCACTCTTGTCCAGTATTATAAATTTATTGGTGTGTTCAAGTGATTTTCTAGGAACCATAACATATTTCTAGGAACCGTTGATTCTGGTCTAGTGGTGTGACGCTGAATAAGATATCCCTTCTCAGGAAAGGATCATTTCTAAGAGTGTAGGCAGTTAATGGCCCGAACCGCGACAACCCAGACCTTGACCCTAACCCTAACTAACGCTAACCCAAAACCCTGATCCTGACCCTGACCCTAACACTAACCCTAACCCTAACCCAACCCTAACCCAAACCCTAACCCGAACACTTACCGAACCCTAACCCTAACCCTAACAGTAACCCTAACCCTACCTTTAACCCTAACCCTAACCCGAACCCGAACCCGAACCCGAACCCCAAACCCTGACCCTGACCCTAACCCTAACCCTAACCCTAACCCTAATTTAACCCTAACTCTATCCTCTAACCCTAATTAAACTCTAACCCTAACCCTAACCCTAACCCTAACGCTGTCATGGTCTCTGACATAATAGGGTATTCTGTGAACATGTGCAGGATAATTCCATATAGAGCTAGTACACATCATGCTAACTGGGCCACTGCAGAGGTTTGTGTAATGTATTATGAAATTCTGTGTAATGCTGACAGGCTGATGGAATACTCTCAAGGTCAGCTCTATCAAGAGCTACCTAATAAAGTCGCTCTAGTCCTTGTCCATGAAGGGGCAAAGCAGAGCACCTTTCCCTATCTATCAATAAGACGTGACCAAAATCACCTTTCTGACTCAGCTGCCAGATGTCAGAATCACAAAAGCAAGACACTTTTGTCCTTCTCAAAGTCTTAAGATATCTTAATGTACTAAGAGTACATTAATAGCTGAAACTGTAATTATAGCTTAAAGGCATTAAAGTTCTCTCAAATATATGAGTAATATGCTTTCTTGCTCTTCTGTAATCTCGCTAAAGGCTATGTAAACAAAGACACTTTGCAAGTGACCATGTAAGCTATAATTGTGTTTATGAGTTATATAGTTAAATGTTGTGCTACAGATCTGTTGTGCTACAGATCTCGAAGTAGTCTCATTTAATGTGTATTGTCCTAACGAAGAGGATAGTATACAAATTATGTATATAACGTGATCATGTAACTCAGAATAAGTGTTTATACTTTAAGCAAAGTGGATTGAAAGGAAAGGACGCCCATATATGGACATAAAGAGCTGAGCAGCTGCTGGTAAGCCATTTCTGCATTGCAGACAAAGGGAATAAAAGGTATCCCTCTTAATGGATAAGAAAGAGGAGATAAAAGATCTCTCTTCACTCTTAATGAGTCTAGAAACAGTATAAATACGACAGTACAGCCAGCGCTTCAGATTGTTATTGCTTGCGGGCTGCAGCTTTCTGAAGTAACATTTCTCCATCTCAGAGGCCTGAGATCTAAAACATTGAGACTCTGCTCCTGCGTGGACAGCAGTTGTCTGAGGTATCTTGAAGTATCAAGATCTGGATATTTCAACATATCTTACTCACAGTCTTCTTGTGAGACTGCTCTATTCCTAGAAGAGGATAGAGACCCTTAGAATTCCTATTCTTTGAATGGGAACCTAAGTGCAGTGATCTTCCCATATATTGGAACACTGAGAGTCCATTGGATTTATGGATTCTTACAAACTAAACCGATTTGGCTTACCAATGCTAAAGAGCATCCTGAACCCAGGCTAACAGCTAGACCTCTGAGATAGTGTCAGAAGGTCCTCTACTTAACAGAGGGACTTCTGAACCTCCTCAGAGCAAGAGACCAGAGATGTTCCTGAAGGGAAAGGAGACTCTCTGTAATCTGTGAGATGTGCACAATGCTGATACATTGTACAGCGCATACACAGATTGGCACAGCCAAAGAGAATTTAAACAGCTTTAAGCTAACACATAGTATTTACATATTCAGCACTGCAGCCTAAAACTAGAAAGAATATGCCTAGCATGTACATAGACATCTTAATGATGATCAGTTAAGAATATCAATAGAAGTCTTTAAAGGATTCAAGACTTAGAAAATACAGATACTCTGGATAACTTCATAAGATCTCATAGATCTTAAATTCTTAGAGGATTACAGATGACACAGCAAGGTATAGTGTGTCTTCGGTACTGAAATATTATGATCATTTAAGTTAGGATGCCTCTACCAAATCTTTTCCCCAAAGAATTAACCATATTTTGAGAGGATTTCTGTAACCTTATATGCTGAATGAAAGTGCATTGCACTAAGGATACTTTATGAGTATATTCTGACTAAGATACTCCTTTATGGAGGCATAGAGAGTGTGAACGATTAATTGCTATATAAACAAGTTTAAGACGAATGATGTCTAGCCTTATATGACATTTTAAGGCTCTGCAACCAAAAAGCATATATTATATAGTGTAAATCAATGTGT
>NW_026612316.1:7500-24691 GCF_029931775.1 Euleptes europaea
TGTAGGCAGTTAACGGCCCAAACCATGACAACCCTTACCCTGACATTAACCCTAACCCTAACCCTAACCCTAACCCCAAACCCTGATCCTGACCCTAACCCTGACCCAACCCTAATCCAAACCCTAACCCTAACCCTAACCCGAACCCGAACCCGAACCCGAACCCGAACCCGAACCCGAACCCTAACCCTAACCCTAACCCTAACCCTAACCCTAACCCTAACCCTAACCCTAACCCTACCCTAAACCTGACCCTCACCCTAACGCTTAACCAACCCTAACCCGAACAGTAACCCTAACCTTAACCCTAAACCTTAACCCTAAACCTTAACCCTAACCCTAACCGAACCCTAAACCAAACCCTAACCCTTACCCTAACACTAACCCTAACCCTAAACCCAAACCCTGACCCTAACAATAACCCTAACCTTAACCCTAAATCTAACCCTAACGCTTACCCAACCCTAACTCTAACCCTAATTAAACCCGAACCCTAACCTTAACCCTAAACCCTAACACTAACACTAACCCTAACCCTAACCCTAACCTAAGCCTTAACCCTAACACTAACCAAACCCTAAACAAAACCCTAACTCTTCCCCTAACACTAACCCTAACTCTAACCCTAACCCTAATTCAAACCTACCCTAACTAACATTAACTCTAAACCATAACCCTAACATTAGCCTTAACCCTAACCCTAACCGAACCCTAAACCAAACCCTAACCCTTACACCTAACACTAACACTAACCCTAACCCTAACCCCAAACCCTGACCATAACCCTAACCCTAACCCTAACCCTAACTCTAACGCTTACGCAACCCTAACCCTAACCCTAACCCTAACAATATCCCAAAATTTAACCCTAACCCTTAACCCTAAAGCTTAAGCGATCCTTTCTGAGGGTGTAGGAAGTTAACGGCCCGAATGGCGACAACCCTGACTCTTACACTAACCCTAACCCTAACCCCAAACCCTGATCCTGACCCTAAGCATAACCCAAAACCTAAACCTAACCCTAACCACATCCTAACAAAAACAGTAACCCTAACCCTAAACCAAAGCCTAAGCCTAAGCCTAACCCTATTTCTTACAGTAACCCTAACCCTAAGCTTAACCCTAAACCTTAACCTTAACCCTACCCCTAACCCAACACTAAACCAAACCCTAACCCTAACCCTAACCCTAATTTAAACCTAACCCTAACCCTAACCTTAACTCTCAACCCTAACCCTAACCCAGCCCTACGTTTAACCCTAACCCTAACCCTAACCTTAACAATAAACCTTAACCCTAACCCTAACTCTAACCCTAACCCTAATTAAACCCTAACCCTAACCCTAACCCTAACCTTAACCATAAACTCTAACACTAACACTAACCGCAATTCAAACCTAACCTTAACCATAACCTTAACTCTAAACCCTAACCCAAACCCAAACCCTAACCCAACCCTACCTTTAACCCTAACCCTAACCCTAACCCTAAACTTAATCTTAACCCTAAACCTTAACCCTAACCCTAACGCAACCCTACCTTTAACCCTAACCCAACCCTAACCCAAACCATAACCCTAACCCTAACCCTAATCCTAACCCTAACGCTTACCGAACCCTAACCCTAACCCTAACAGTAACCCTAACCTTAAACCTAACCCTAACCCTTAACCCTAAACCTTAAGGGATCCTTTCTAAGAGTGTAGGCAGTTAACGGCCCAAACCATGACAACCCTTACCCTGACATTAACCCTAACCCTAACCCTAACCCCTAACCCTGATAATGACCCTAACAATAACCCTAACCTTAACCCAACCTTAACCCAAACCCTAACCCTAACCCTGACCCTGACCCTGACCCTAACCCTAACGCTTAACCAACCCTAACCCTAACCCTAACAATAACCCTAACCTTAACCCTAAACCTTAACCCTAAACCCTAAACCTTAACCTTAACCCTAACCCTAACCCTAACCCTAACCCAACCCTAAACCAAACCCTAGCCCTAACCCTAACACTAACACTAACCCCAAACCCTGACCCTAACCCTAACCCTAACCCTAACCCTAAATCTAACCCTAACACTTACCCAACCCTAACCCTAACCCTAATTAAACCCTAACACTAACCCTAACCTTAACCCTAAACCCTAACACTAACCGTAACCCTAACCCTAATTCAAACCTAACCCTAACTAACATTAACTCTAAATCCTAACCCTAACCCTAACACAACCCTACATTTATCCCTAACCCTAACCTTAACCTTAACCGTAAACCCTAACCCTAACCCTAACCCTAACCCTAACCCTAACCCTAACCCTAACCCTAACCCTAACCCTAACACAACCCTACTTTTAACCCTAACCCAACCCTAAAACTAACCCTAACCCTATCCCTAACCCTAATGCTTACCCAAACCTAACCCTAACCCTAACAATATCCCAAACCTTAACCCTAACACTTCACCCTAAATCTTTAGGGATCCTTTCTAAGGGTGTAGGCAGTTAACGGCCCGAATCACGACAACCCTGACCCTTACACTAACCCTAACCCGAACCCTAACCTCAAACCCTGATCCTGACCCTAAGCATAACCCTAACACTAACACTGACACTAACCCTAACGCTTACCCAACCCTAACCCTAACCCTAACTCTTACAGTAACCCTAACCTTAATCCTAAACCTTAACCGTAAACCTTAACCTTAACCTACCCCTAACACAACCCTAAACCAAACCCTAACCCTAACCCTACCCCTACCCCTACCCCTAACCCTATCTCTGAACCATGATCCTAACCCTAACCCTAACCCTAACTCTAACCCTAACCCTAACGCTTACCCAACCCTAACCCTAACCCTAATTAAACCCTAACCCTAACCTTATCCCTAAAACCTAACACTAACCCTAACCCTAACCCTAACCCTAATTCAAACCTAACCCTAACCCTGACCTTAACTCTACACCCTAACCCTAACCCTAACCCAGCCCTACCTTTAACCCTAACCCTAACCTAAACCCTGAACCTTGACCCTAACCCTAACCCTAACCCTCTCTAACCCTCACCCTAATTCAAACCTAGCCCTAACCCAAACCCAAACCCACCTCTAAACCAAACCCTAACCCTAACCCTAACCAATTCCCAGCCCTTCCCTTAACCCTAACCCTAACCCTAACCCCTGACCCTGACCCTGTCCCTAACCCTAACCCTAACCCTAACCCTAACCTTAACCCTAAACCCTAACACTAACCCTAACCCCAATTCAAACCTAACCTTAACCCTAACCTTAACTATAAACCCTAACCCAAACCCTAACCCTAACCCAACCCTACCTTTAACCCAAAAACTAACCCAAACCCTAACCTTACCCTTAACCCTAAACCTTAACCGTAACCCTAACCTTACCCAACTCTAACTTTAACCCTAAACAAACCCTAACCCTATCCCAAACCCAAACCCTAACCCTAACCCTAACCCTAACACTAACCCTAACCCTAACCCTAACAATAACCATAACCATAACCCTAAACCTAACGCTTACCCAAACCCAACCCTTACCCTAACAGTAACCCAAAACCCTGACCCAAACCCTAACCCAACCCTAATCCAAACCCTAACCCTAACCCTAACCCTAACCCTAACCCTAACCCTAACCCTAACCCTAACCCTAACCCTAACCCTAACCCTAACCCTAACCCTAACCTTCATCCTAAACCCTAACATTAACCCTAACCCCAATTCAAACCTAACCTTAACCCTAAATCTAACCCTAACGCTTACCCAGCCCTAACTCTAACCCTAATTAAACCCGAACCCAAACCTTAACCCTAAACCCTAACACTAACCCTAACCCTAACCTTAGCCTTAACCCTAACCCTAACCCTAACCCTAACCAAACCCTAAACCAAACCCTAACCCTTACCCTAACCCTAACCCTAACCCTAACCCTAATTCAAACCTACTCTAACATTAACTCTAAACCCTAACCCTATCCTTAGCCTTACCCCTAACCCTAACCGAACCCTAAACCAAACGCTAACCATTACGCTAACACTAACACTAACACTAACCCTAACCCTAACCCCAAACCCTGACCCTAACCCTAACCCTAACCCTAACGCTTACGCAACCCTAACCCTAAAACTAACCCTAACAATATCCCAAACCTTAACCCTAACCCTTAACCCTAAACCTTAAGGGATCCTTTCTAAGGGTGTAGGAAGTTAACGGCCCGAATGGCGACAACCCTGACCCTAACACTAACCCTAACCCTAACCCTAACCCCAAACCCTGATCCTGACAATAAGCATAACCCAAACCGTAACCCTAACCCTAACCATAACCCTAACCCTAACCCTAACCCTAACAATAACCATAACCATAACCATAACCATAACCATAACCATAACCCTAACCCTAACGCTTACCCAAACCCAACCCTTACCCTAACAGTACCCTAAACTTAACCCTAACCCTTAACCCTAAACCTTAAGGGATCCTTTCAAAGAGTGTAGGCAGTTAACGGCCCAAACCGTGACAACCCTTACCCTGACATTAACCCTAACCCTAACCCTCACCCTTACCCCAAACCCTGATCCTGACTCTAACCCTAACCCGAAACTAATACAAACCCTAACCCTAACCCTAACCCTACCCCTAACCCTAACCCTAACCCTAATCCTAACCCTAACCCTAACCCTAACCCTAACCCTAACCCTACCCTAACCCTGACCCTCACCCTAACGCTTAACCAACCCTAACCCGAACAGTAACCCTAACCTTAACCCTAAACCTTAACCCTAAACCTTAACCCTAATCCTAACCGAACCCTAAACCAAACCCTAACCCTTACATTAACACTAACCTAACCCTAACCCCAAACCCTGACCCTAACAATAACCCTAACTTTAACCCTAAATCTAACCCTAACGCTTACCCAACCCTAACTCTAACCCTAATTAAACCCGAACCCTAAACTTAACCCTAAACCCTAACACTAACCCTAACCCTAACCTAAGCCTTAACCCTAACCCTAACCAAACCCTAAACCAAACCCTAACCCTTACCCTAACACTAACCCTAACTCTAACCCTAACCCTAATTCAAACCAACCGTAACTAACATTAACTCTAAACCCTAACCCTAACCTTAGCCTTAACCCTAACCCTAACCGAACCCTAAACCAAACCCTAACCCTTACACCTAACACTAACACTAACCCCAAACCCTGACCCTAACCCTAACCCTAACGCTTACGCAACCCTAACCCTAACCCTAACAATATCCCAAAATTTAACCCTAACCCTTAACCCTAAAGCTTAAGGGATCCTTTCTAAGGGTGTAGGAAGTTAACGGCCCGAATGGCGACAACCATTGTTGTCTTACACTAACCCTAACCATTGTTGTCTTACACTAACCCTAACCCTCTTACACTAACCCTAACCCTAAGCCTAACCCCAAACCCTGATCCTGACCCTAAGCATAACCCAAACCCTAAACCTAACCCTAACCCAACCCTAACAAAAACAGTAAACCTAACCCTAACCATAACCCTAAGCCTAAGCCTAAGCCTAACCCTATTTCTTATAGTAACCCTAACCTTAACCCTAAACCTTAACCTTAACCTTAACCCTACCCCTAACCCAACACTAAACCAAACCCTAACCCTAACCCTAACTCTAACCCTAACGCTTACCCAACCCTAACCCTAACTTTATCCCTAAACCCTAACCCTAACCCTAACCCTAATCCTAAGCCTAATTTAAACCTAACCCTAACCCTAACCTTAACTCTCAACCCTAACCCTAACCCTAACCCAGCCCTACCTTTAACCCTAACCCTAACCCTAACCTTATCAATTAACCTTAACCCTAACCCTAACTCTAACCCTAACCCTAATTCAAACCTAACCCTAACCCTAACCCTAAACCAAATCCTAACCCTAACCATAAAAAATTCCAGCCCTAACCTTAACCCTAACCCTAACCCTAACCCTAACCCCAAACCCCAGGCCCTAACTCTAACCCTAACCCTAACTCTAACCCTAACCCTAACCCTAAACCTAACTCTAACCCTAACGCTTACCCAACCCTAACCGTAACACTAACCCCAAACCCCAGACATTAACCCTAACCCTAACCCTAACGCATACCCAACCCAAACCCTAACCCTAACCCTAACCCTAATTCAACCCTAACCCTAACCCTTACCCTAACCCTAAACCCTTAACTCTAACCATACCCTAACCCTAACCCTAACCCTGTCATGGTCTCTGACATAACTAGGGTATTCAGTGAATATGTGCAGGATTAATTCCATACAGAGCTAGTACACATCATGCTAACTGGGCCACTGCAGAGGTTTGTGTAATGTATAATGAAATTCTGTGTAATGCTTACAGGCTGATGGAATACTCTAAATGTCAGCTCTATCAAGGGCTACCTAATAAAGTCGCTCTAGTCCTTGTCCATGAAGGGGTAAAGCAGAGCACCTTTCCCTATCTATCAATAAGACGTGACCAAAATCACATTTCTGACTCAGCTGCCAGATGTCAGAATCACAAAAGCAAGAAACTTTTGTCCTTCTCAAGGTCTTAAAATATCTTAATGTACTAAGAGTACCTTAATAGCTGAAACTGTACTTATTATAATTTAAAGGCATTAAAGTTCTCTCAAAGATATGAGTAATATGCTTTCTTGCTCTTCTGTAATCTCGCTAAAGGCTATGTAAACAAAGACACTTTGCAAGTGACCATGTAAGCTATAATTGTGTTTTATGAGTTATATAGATAAATGTTGTGGTACAGATCTGTTGTGCTACAGATCTCGAAGTAGTCTCATTTAATGCGTATTGTCTTAACGAAGAGGATGGTATACAAATTATGTATATAACGTGATCATGTAACTCAGAAATAAGTGTTTATACTTTAAGCAAAGTGGATTGAAAGGAAAGAACGCCCATATATGGACATAAAGAGCTGAGCAGCTGCTGGTAAGCCATTTCTGCATTGCAGACAAAGGGAATAAAAGGTATCCCTCTTAATGGATAAGAAAGAGGAGATAAAAGATCTCTCTTCACTCTTAATGAGTCTAGAAACAGTATAAATACGACAGTATAGCCAGCGCTTCAGATTGTTATTGCTTGCAGACTGCAGCTTTCTGAAGTAACATTTCTCCATCCCAGAGGGCTGAGATCTAAAACATTGAGTCTCTGCTCCTAGCGTGGACAGCAGTTCTCTGAGGTATCTTGAAGTATCAAGATCTGGATTTTTCAACATATCTTACTCACAGTCTTCTTGTGAGACTGCTCTATTCCTAGAAGAGGATAGAGACCCTTAGAATTCCTATTCTTTGAATGGGAACCTAAGTGCACTGATCTTCCCATATATTGGAACACTGAGAGTCCATTGGATTTATGGATTCTTACAAACTAAACCGATTTGGCTTACCAATGCTAAAGAGCATCCTGAACCCAGGCTAACAGCTAGACCTCAAAGATAGGGTCAGAAGGTCCTCTACTTAACAGAGGGACTTCTGAAACTCCTCAGAGACCAGAGATATTCCTGAAGGATAAGGAGACTCTCTGTACTCTGTGAGATGTGCACAATGCTGATACATTGTACAGCGCATACACAGATTGGCACAGCCAGAGACTTTAAACAGCTTTAAGCTAACACATAGTATTTACATATTCAGCACTGCAGCCTAAAACTAGAAAGAATATGCCTAGCATGTACATAGACATCTTAATGATGATCAGTTAAGAATATTAATAGAAGTCCTTAAAGGATTCAAGACTTAGAAAATAATAATATTCTGGGATACCTTCATAAGATCTCATAGAGCTTAACTTCTTAGAGGACTACAGATGACACAGAAAGGTATAGTGTGTCTTCGGTACTGAAATATTATGATCATTTAAGTTAGGGTGCTTCTAACCAAATCTTTCCCCAAAGAATTAACCATATTTCGACTGGATTTCTGTAAACTTATATGCTGAATGAAAGTGCATTGCAGTAAGGATACTTTATGAGTATATTCTGACTAAGATACTCCTTTATGGAGCCATAGAGAGTGTGAACGATTACTTGCTATATAAACAAGTTTAAGACGAATGATGTCTAGCCTTATATGACATTTTAAGGCTCTGCAACCAAAAAGCATATATTATATAGTGTAAATAAATGTGTTTTTTATACTTCAACTCTAGTCCAGTACTATGAATTTATTGTTGTGTTCAAGAGATTTTCTAGGAACCATAACAAGTTTCTAGGAAACGTCGGCAAGTGGTGTATCTCTGAATAAGATAACATATCCCTTCTCAGGAAGGGATCCTTTCTAAGAGTGTAGGCAGTTAACGGCACGAACTGCGACAACCCTGACCCTTACCCTAACCCTAATCCTAACCCCAAAACCTGATCCTGACCCTAACCCTAACCCTAACCCAAACCCTAACCCTATCCCTACCCCTAACCCTAACCCTAACCCTAACCCTAACCCTAACCCTAACCCTGACCCTAAACCTAACCCTAACCCAACCCTAACCCAAACACTAACCCTAACCCAAACCCTAACACCTGACCCTGACCCTGACCCTGACCCTGACCCTGATCCTGACCCTAACCCTAACCCAAACCCTACCCCTAACCCTAACCCTAACCCTAACCCTAACCCAAACCCTAACCCTAACCCTAACCCTAACCCTAACCCTAATCCTAACCCTAACCCTAACCCTAACCCTAAACCTAACCCTAACCCTAACCCAAAGACTAACCCTAACGCTAACCCTAACCCTAACCCTAATCCAAACGCTAACCCCTGACCCTGACCCTGACCCAGACCCTGACCCTAACCCGAACACTAACCCTAACCCTAACCCTAACCCTAACGCTAACCCAACCATAACCCTAACCCTAACCCTAATTAAACCCTAACACTAACACTAACACTAACCTTAACCCTAAACCCGAACACTAACCCTAACCCCAATTCAAACCTAACCTTAACACTAACCTTAACTCTAAACCCTAACCCTAACCCTAACCCAACCCAACTTTAACCCTATACCTAACCCTAACCCTAACCTTAACCTTACCCCTAAACCTTAACCCTAACCCTAACCCTAACCCTAACCCTAACCCTAACCATAACCATAACCATAACCATAACCATAACCATAACCCTAACGCTTACCCAACCCTTACCCTAACAGTAACCCTAAACTTAACCCTAACCCTTAACCCTAAACCTTAAGGGATCCTTTCTAAGAGTGTAGGCAGTTAACGGCCCAAACCGTGACAACCCTTACCCTGACATTAACCCTAACCCTAACCCCAAACCCTGATCCTGACCCTAACCCTAACCCTAACCCAACCCTAATCCAAACCCTAACCCTAACCCTAACCCTAACCCTAACCCTAACCCTAACCCAAAACCCTGACCCTAAAAATAACCCTAACCTTAACCCTAAATTTAACCCTAATGCTTACCCAACCCTAACTCTAACCCTAATTAAACTTGAACCCTAACCTTAACCCTAAACCCTAACACTAACACTAACCCTAACCCTAATTCAAACCTAACCCTAACTAACATTAACTCTAAAACCTAACCCTAACCCTAACCCTAACCTTAGCCTTAACCGTAAACCTTAACCCTAACCCTAAACCTAAACCTAACCCTAACCTTAGCCTTAACCGTAAACCTTAACGCTAACCCTAACCCAACCCTAACCCTAACATTAACCCTAACCCTAACCCTAACCCTAACCCGAACCCTAACCATAACCCTAACCCTAACCCTAACTCTAACACTAATCCTAACCCTAACCCTAACCCTAACCCTAACCCTAACCCTAACACTAACCCTAACACTAACCCTAACGCTTACCCAACCCTAACCCTAACCCGAACAGTATCCCAAAGTTTACCCCTAAACCTTAACCCTAAACCTAAAGGGATCCTTTCTAAGAGTGTAGGCAGTTAACGGCCCAAACCGTGACAACCCTTACCCTGACATTAACCCTAACCCTAACCCTAACCCCAAACCCTGATCCTGACCCTAACCCTAACCCAACCCTAATCCAAACCCTAACCCTAACCCTAACCCGAACCCTAACCCTAACCCTAACCCAAAACCCGGACCCTAACAATAACCCTAACCTTAACCCTAAATTTAACCCTAACGCTTACCCAACCCTAACTCTAACCCTAATTAAACCCGAACCCTAACCTTAACCCTAAACCCTAACACTAACCCTAACCCTAACCCTAATTCAAACCTAACCCTAACTAACATTAACTCTAAAACCTAACCCTAACCCTAACCTTAGCCTTAACCGTAAACCTTAACCCTAACCCTAACCCTAACCCTAAACCTAACCCTAACCTTAGCCTTAACCGTAAACCTTAACCATAACCCTAACCCAACCCTAACCCTAACATTAACCCTAACCCTAACCCTAACCCTAACCCTAACCCGAACCCTAACCATAACCCTAACCCTAACCCTAACTCTAACACTAATCCTAACCCTAACCCGAACGCTAACCCTAACCCTAACCCTAACCCTAACCCTAACCCTAACGCTTACCCAACCCTAACCCTAACCCGAACAGTATCCCAAAGTTTACCCCTAAACCTTAACCCTAAACCTAAAGGGATCCTTTCTAAGCGTGTAGGCAGTTAACGGACCGAATCGCGAAAACCCTGACACTAAACCTAACCCCAAACCCTGATCCTGACCCTAAGCATAAACCTAACCCTAACCCTAACCCGAACGCTTACCAAACACTAACCCTAACCCTAACTCTTAGAGTAACCTTAACCTTAACCCAAAACCATAACCCTAAACCTTAACCTTAACCCTACCCCTATCCCAATCCTAAACCAAACCCTAACCCTAACCCTAACCCCAAACCATGACCCTAACCCTAACCCTAACCCTAACCCTAAGGCTTACCCAACCCTAACCCTAACCCCAAACCATGACCCTAACCCTAACCCTAACCCTAACCCTAACCCTAACCCTAACCCTAACCCTAACCTAACCCTAACCCTAACCCTAACCCTAACTCTAACCCTAACGCTTGCCCAACCCTAACCCTAACCCTAATTAAACCCTAACGCTAACCTTATTCCAAAACCCTAACCCTAACCCTAACAATAAACCAAACCCAGCCCGACCTTTAACCCTAAACCTAACCCTAACCCTAACTCTAACCCTAACGCTTACCCAACCCTAACCCTAACCCTAACCCTAACCCTAACCCTAACCCTAACCCTAACCCTAACCCTAACCCTAACCCTAACCCTAACCCTAACCCTAACCCTAACCCTAACCCTAACCCTAACCCTAACCCTTACTCAAAACCATGACCCTGATCCAAACCCTAAACCTAACCCTAACCCTAACCCCAAACCCTGACCCTGACCCTTACCCTAACCCTAACCCTAACCCTAACCCTAACCCTAACCCTAACCCTAACTCTAACCCTAACCTCTAACCCTAACCCTAACCCTAACCCTAAACCCGAACGCTAACCTTAACCCTATCCCTATCCGTATCCCTATCCCTATCCCTATCCCTATCCCTATCCCTATCCCTATCCCTATCCCTATCCCTATCCCTATCCCTATCCCTATCCCTATCCCTATCCCTATCCCTATCCCTATCCCTATCCCTATCCGAATCCCTATCCTTATCCCTATCCCTATCCCTATACCTAACCCTAACTGTAACCCTAACCCTAACCCTAACCCTAATTCAACCCTAACCCTAACCCTAACCTTAACCCTAAACCCTAACGCTAACGTTAACGCTAACCCTAACCATAATCCAACCCTTACCCTAATCCTAACCATAACCCTACCCTATCTTTAACCCTAACCCTAACCCTATTCTAACCCTAACCTTACAATAACCCTACCCCTAACCCTAACCTTAACCCTAAACCCTAACCCTAACCCTAACCCTAACCGTAATTCAACTCTAACCCTTACCCTAACCTTAACTCTAAACAAAAACAAAAACCGTAACCCTAACCCAACCCTACCTTGAACCCTAACCCTAACCCAATCCTAACCAAACCTTTAAGCCTAACCCTACCCTAACCGTTACCAAACCCTAACCCAAACCATAACCATAACCTTAACCCTAACTCTAACCCAAACCCTAACCCTAACCCTAACCCTAACCCTAACCCTAACTCCAAACCATGACCCTGACCCTAACCCTAATCCTAACCCTAATTCAACCCTAACCCTAATGCTAAACCCTATCCCTATCCCTATTCCTATCCCTATCCCTATCCCTATCCCTATCTTTATCCCTATCCCTCACCCGATCCCGATCCCTAACCATAACCCTAACCCTAACCCTAACCCTAATTCAACCCTAACCCTAACCCTAAAATTAACCCTAAACCCTAACCCTAACCTTAACCCTAACCCTAACCGAACCCTAAACCAAACCCTAACCCTAACCCTAACCCTAACCCTAACACTTACCCAACCCTACCGCTTACCCAACCCTAACCCTAACCCTAACCCCAAACCCCAGACCCTAACCGTAACCCTAACCCTAACCCTAACCCTAACCCTAACCCTAATGCATACCCAACCCAAACCCAAACCCTAACCCTAACGCAACCCTAACCCAAACCCTAACCCTAACCCTAACCCTAACCCGAACCCTAACCCGAACCCTAACCCTAACCCTAACCCAAACCCTAACCCTAACCCTAACCCCTGACCCTGACCCTGACCCTAACACTAACCCTAACCCTAACCCTAACCCTAACTCTAACCCTAACCCTAACGCTAACCCAACCATAACCCTAACCCTAACCCTAATTAAACCCTAACACTAACCCTAACCCTAACCTTAACCCTAAACCCTAACACAAACACTAACCGCAATTCAAACCTAACCTTAACCCTAACCTTAACTCTAAACCCTAACCCTAACCCAACCCTACCTTTACCCTAACCCTAACCCTAACCCTAACCCTAGCCTTAACCTTAACCCTAAACCTTAACCCTAACCCTAACCCTAACCCTAACCCTAACCCTAACCCTAACCCTAACCCTAACCCTAACCCTAACCCTAAACCAACCATACCTTTAACCCTAACCCAACCCTAACCCAACCCTAACCCTAACCCTAACCCTAACCCTAACCCTAACCCTAACCCTAACCCTAACCCTAACCCTAACCCTAACCCTAACCCTAACCCTAACCCTAACCCTAACAATATCCCGAAGTTTAACCCTAACCCTTAACCCTAAACCTAAAGGGATCCTTTCTAAGCGTGTAGGGAGTTAATGGCCCGAATCGCGACAACCCTGACCCTGAAAATAACCCTAACCCCAAACCCTGATCCTGACCCTAAGCATAACCCTAACCCTAACCCTACCCTTAACCCTAACCCCAAATCTTGACCCTAACCCTAAACCTAACCCTAACTCTAACCCTAACGCTTACCCAACCCTAACCCTAATCCTAATTAAACCCTAACCCTAACCTTATCCCTGAACCCTCACCCTAACCCTAACCCTAACCCTAACCCTAACCCTAACAGTAACCCTAACCCTAACCCTAACCATTACCCTAACCCTATCCCTAACCCTATCCCTAACCCTAACCCTAACCCTAACCCTAACCCTAACCCTAACCCGAACCATATCCCAAAGTGTAACCCTAACCCTTAACCTAAAGGGATCCTTTCTAAGCGTGTAGGGAGTTAATGGCCCGATCGCGACAACCCTGACCCTGAAAATAACCCTAACCCCAAACCCTGATCCTGACCCTAAGCATAACCCTAACCCTAACGCTTACCCAACCCTAACCCTAACTCTTACAGTAACCCTAACCTTAACCCTAAACCTTAACCCTAAACCTTAACCTTAACCCTACCCCTACCCCTAACCCAACCCTAAACCAAACCCTAACCCTAACCCTACCCTTAACCCTAACCCCAAATCTTGACCATAACCCTAAACCTAACCCTAACTCTAACCCTAACGCTTACCCAAACCTAACCCTAACCCTAATCCTAATTAAACCCTAACCCTAACCTTATCCCTGAACCCTAACCCTAACCCTAACCCTAACCCAAAAGTAACCCTAACCCTAACCCTAACCCTAACCCTAACCCTAACCCTAACCCTAACCCTAACCCGAACAATATCCCAAAGTTTAACACTAATCCTTAACCCTAAACCTAAAGGGATCCTTTCTAAGCGTGTAGGGAGTTAATGGCCCGAATCGCGACAACCCTGACCCTGAAAATAACCCTAACCCCAAACCCTGATCCTGACCCTAAGCATAACCCTAACCCTAACCCTAACCCTAACGCTTACCCAACCCTAACCCTAACTCTTACAGTAACCCTAACCTTAACCCTAAACCTTAACCCTAAACCTTAACCTTAACCCTACCCCTACACCTACCCCTAACCCAACCATAAACCAAACCCTAACCCTAACCCTACTGTGAGAGATCCCCCTCTCTGAGTTTGCTTCTCCAAATCAGTTGCTCAGACGTTGATACAGAAACAATAGATTTATTGAAGCCTTCAGGAGATGAGACAGGCACAGGTAGAAAGTTGCAAGTGAGGGGCTATACGGGTTTACAGAATATATTGACTCCAGGGCACTGGGGCACTGGGGTTCACACTTATTGTTATGGGAAGTTACAAGCTTGGCATAATACAAAACATCAGACGGATCCCAGGAAGTCTGGTGCGGCTATCACACTTCCAAGGCCGCACCGGCCTGAGGGAGTACTGGCAGGAAAACAGCGGGGGGGGGGGGAAGATACATGGGCCATCAGGCCTGGCGCCTGACCTAGACCAGAAGGTGTGAACTGTTTTACGAGTTCACTGATAATACCGCAGGTGATGGAAAGCAGAGACACAAAGACAGAGACCCTCACATTCTGCCCCCCTTAAGGCCCCCCTCCGGGAGGATGAGGCTTATCGGGAGATAAGCAAGGTGGAATTCTCGGACCAAGCGAGGAGCTGCCATGTGGGGTGCGGCCACCCATTCGTCATGAGCGGAGCCAAGGTTTTTCCAGCGAACAAAGTAAAACAGTTTCCCTTTCTTCCATTTGGAATCTAAAACCTTGGATATTTCCAAATGGGTGTCCCCTCCTACTACGGTAGGAATCTCATGAGCGGGAGGGGGTGGAACTGGGGAGCTGCTACATAAGGTTTGAGGAGGCTTATATGGAAGACTGGATGAACCCCCTTGAGTGTCTTAGGGAGACTCAGTTCCACGGTAACCTCGTTGATTACTCTGGTAATGGAGGCGAAAGCAGACGCGGCCAGGTTTTTGCGAGGACAGATAGACTTGCTCCCCCACCTTGAGTTCCCATCCCGGAGACCGGTGTTTGTCCGCTTGTTCCTTGTACTTGCTTTTTGCCCTTTCCAGATTTTTGAGCAACCATGGCCAGGTGGATTTAACCACCTGAATCCACTCCTGAAGATCAGGGGTAGCCTGGAGCTCTGGCGAGACGGGGGCAGAACCGAAAGGGCCAAAATCCGTCCCGTATATAACTTGGAAGGGACTAAAGCCGGTAGAGGAATGAGGCGCATTGTTGTACGCATATTCGGCAAATGGCAGCAGGTCAACCCAGTCATCCTGGTGGAAATTTACATAGCAGCGCAAATAACATTCTACTACCGCATTTACTCGTTCCGTTTGACCATCCGTTTGGGGGTGATAGGCGGAAGAAAGGCCCTGTTCCTCCACTCCCATTAACTTTAGGAAAGCCCGCCAGAATTTGGCAACAAACTGGACCCCCCGGTCGGAGAGGACCTTCCTCGGGATCGAGTGTAGCCTGAGGACGTGCGTGATGAACAGTTTAGCTAAGCCCTGGGCTGAAGGAAGACCTGCACATGGAACGAAATGAACCTGTTTGGAAAAGAGGTCTGTGATAACCCAGAGAACCGTTTTCCCCCGACTTGGAGGTAGGTCGGTGATAAAATCCATGGCGATGACTTCCCAGGGACGGGAGGGGTTCTCAAGCGGTTTGAGAAGCCCCGGGGGTTTTCCCATCCGTTTCTTGGCTGTGGCGCAGGTGGGGCAGCTGCGCACATACAATTCCACATCAGATCTCATACCGGGCCACCAAAACTGCCTTCGAACCAGGTGAAGCGTTTTTACGAAACCAAAATGACCTGCCAGCCTGGCCCCATGTACAAGTCCCAATACTTCTTTGCGAAGGGAAGATGGGACATATAGTTTCCCCCCCTGCACCCACCAAGTGTTGGTTCGTTCCAAGCCAGGAGGGAGGAGATTGTGCTCCTCCTCCTGCAAGGAGGCGTCCCGGAGTCGCTGTTGGAACACTTCCGGGATACCTTTGAGCGTAGGGGGGGTCTCCGGTTGGCGGGCTTGGGATCGGGTGGTGACGGCTAAGCCAGGGACTTCCCCTCGCTGTTCGGGAGTGAACAGGGAGTCGACGGGGCGATCGAAATCGTTGCGATACTGGGGAAGTCGTGACAAAGCATCAGCTAGGGCATTTTCTTTGCCAGGGACATGTTTGAGGGTGAACCGGAATTTTGCAAAAAATTGGGCCCACCGAATTTGTTTGGCATTGAGTTTTCTAGCTCCCTTGAGAGCCTCAAGATTCTTGTGATCTGTGCACACTTCGAACGGCAGTTCGGCCCCCTCCAAGAAGTGTCTCCATATGGTAAGGGCATGTTTGACCGCTGCTGCCTCCTTCTCCCAAATGGCCCAGTTGATTTCGGACTGGGAAAACTTCTTGGAGAAGTAGGCGCACGGCCTTAACCGTCCCCCCTCATCCCTCTGCAATAGGGCCCCGCCCATTGCTACATCCGAGGCGTCCACCTGCACCACGAAGGGCTTGGTGCAATCCGGGTGAGCCAAAACGGGTTCGGATGAAAAAAGTAGCTTTAAACGTTCAAAAGCTTGCTGGCACTGGGGAGACCATTGCAGACGGGCTGAGGGGAGTGCGGCGCTAGCCCCCCCTGTCCTTGGTACGTAACAGAGCGCTAGCCCCCGCACTGTCCTTGGTACGTAACAGGGCAGTGAGGGGAAGCGCAACTTGGGCAAAGTTGGGAATGAAATTCCGGTAAAAGTTGGCAAACCCCAAAAACTGTTGAAGTTGGCGGCGGGTAGTGGGGGTTTCCCAGTCCCCGCACCGCCTGGACCTTGGCGGGTCCATTTCA
>NW_026612318.1:7500-10000 GCF_029931775.1 Euleptes europaea
TAACTATGGTATTCTGTGAACATTTACAGGATTAATTCCAGGATTAAAACCGCGACAACCCTGACCCTAACCCTCTCCCCAGACCCTAACACAACCCTTACCTAACACAACCCTACCCTAACCCTAACCCTAAAACTAACCCAACCCTAACCCTAACCCTAACCCTAACCCTAACCCTAACCCTAAACCAAGCCCTAGCCCTAACCCTAACCCTAACCCTACCCCCAGACCCTGTCTCTGACCCTAACCCTAACCATTACCCTAACACTAACCCTTACCCTAACCCTTACCCTAACCCTAACCCTAACCCTAACCCTAACCCTAACCCCAACCCTAACCCAAGCCTAACCCTAAACCGAAACCCTAACCCTTACCTTGTCATGGCCTAACCCTAACCCTACCACCAGACCCTGTCACCCTAACCCTAACCCCACCCCCAGACCCTAACCGTACCCCCAGACCCTGTCACTGACCCTAACCCGAACCCTAACTCCAGACCCTGTCTCTGACCCTATCGCTAACCCAACCCTAACCTAACCCTAACCCTAGAACTAACCGTAACCCTAACCCTAACCCTAACCCTAACCCTAACCCTAACCCTAACCCTAACCCTAACCCTAAACCCTAACCCTAACCTTGTCATGGTCTCTGACATAACTATGGCATTCTGTGAACATGTGCAGGATTAATTCCATAAGAGCTAGTACACATTATGCAAACCCCGCCCCTGCAGAGGTTTGTGTAATGTATAATGAAAGTCTGTGTAATGCTGACAGGCTGATGGAATACTCTCATGCTCAGCTCTATCAAGAGCTACCTAATAATGTCATTCTAGTCCTTGTCCTTGAAGGGGCAAAGCAGAGCACCATGCTTTATCTATCAATAAGATGTGACCTAAACCACCTTTCTGACAGCTTACAGATGTCAGAATCACAAAAGCAGGACACTTGTCCTTCTCAAGGTCTTAAGATATCCTAATGTACTAATCCATTAATAGCTGAAACTGTACTTATTATAGCTTAAAGGCATTAAAGCTCTCTCATACATATGAGTAATATGCTTTCTTGCTCTTCTGTAATCTCGCTAAAGGCTATGCTACTGACTACTGTAAACAAAGACACTTTGCAAGTGACAATGTAAGCTAAAAAATTTTATGAGTTACAGAGTTAAATGTTGTGCTACAAATCTCACAGTAGTCTCATTTAATGCGTACTGTCCTAACGAACAGGATGGTATACAAATTATGTATATAACGTGATCATGTAACTCAGAAATAAGTGTTTATACTTTAAGCAAAGTGGACTGAAAGGAAAGGACGCCCATAGATGGACCTAAAGAGCTGAGCAGCTGCTAGTAAGCCATTTCTGTACTGCACATCATATCAGACAAAGGGAATAAAAGGTATCCCTCTTAATGGATAAGAAAGAGGAGATAAAGGATCTCTCTTCACCCTTAATGAGTCTAGAAACAGTATAAATACAACCACAGTACAGCCGGCACTTCAGATTGTTATTGCTGGCAGACTGCAGCTGTCTGAAGTAACATTACTCCATCTCAGAGGCCTGAGATGTAAAACATTGAGACTCTGATCCTTGCGTGGACAGCAGTTCGCTGAGATATCTTGAAGTATCAAGATCTGGATATTTCAACATATCTTACTTACAGACTTCTTGTGAGACTGCTCTATTCCTAGAAGAGGATAGAGACCCTTAGAATGCCTATTCTTTGAATGGGAACCTAAGTGCAGTGATCTTTCCATATATTGGAACACAGAGAGTCCATTGGATTTATGGATTCTTACAAACTAAACCTATTTGGCTTACCAAAGCTAGCTAGACCTCTGCGATAGTGTCAGAAGGTCCTCAATGGAGGGACCTCTGAACCTGCTCAGAGCAAGAGACCAGACATGTTCCTGAAGGGAAAGGAGACTCCCTGTACTCTGTGAGATATGCACAATGCTGATACATTGTACAGCGCATACACAGATTGGCACTGCCAAAGAGACTTTAAACAGCTTTAAGCTAACACATAGTATTTATATGTTCAGCATTGATGTCTAAAACTAGAAAGAATATGCATAGCATGGACATAGACAATGCCTGATCTTAATGATGATCAGTTAAGAATCTTAATACAAGTCTTAAAAGGATTCAAGTCTTAGAAAATACAGATACTCTGGGATAACTTCATATGTTCTCATAGATTCTTAAGAGGACTACAGACGACACAGCAAGCTATAGTGTGTGTTCTGCACTGAAATATTATGATTTAAGTTAGGATGCTTCTAACTAAATCTTTCTCCAAAGAATAAACAATATTTTTAAAGGATTCCTGTAACCTTATATTCTGAATGAAAGTGCATTGCACTAAGGATACTTTATAAGTATATTCTGATTAAGATACTCCTTTATGGAGGCATAGAGAGTGTGAATGATTACTTGCTATATAAACATGTTTAAGACTAATGATGTCTAGCCATATATGATATTTTAAGGCTTTG
>NW_026612318.1:50000-95000 GCF_029931775.1 Euleptes europaea
CCCTAACCCTAACCCAACGCTAACGCTAACGCTAACGCTAACTCTAACCCTAACCCTAACCCTAACCCTTACCCTAACCATAACCATAACCCTAACCCTAACCCTTACCCTTACCCTAACCCTAACCCCACCCTCAGACCCTGTCTCTGACCCTAACCCTTACCCTAACCCAACCCTAACCCTAACCCTAACCCTAACCCTAACCCTTACCCTAACACTAACCCGAACCCTATCCCTGACTCTGACCCTAACCCTCACCCTTACTCTAACCCTAAACCAACCCTAACCCTAACCCTAACCCTAACCCTAACCCTACCCGCAGACCCTGTCTCTGACCCTAACCCTAACCTTTACTCTATCCCTAACCCTAACCCAACCCTAACCGTAGCCGTAACACTAACTCCAGACCCTATCCCTAACCCAAACCATAACCCAAACCCAAAACTAACCTTAACCCTAACCCAACCCTAACCCTAACCCTAACACTAACACTAAAACTAACACTAACACTAACACTAACACTAACACTAACACTAACACTAACACTAACACTAACACTAACACTAACACTAACACTAACCCATACCCTAACCCTAACCTTAACCCTAACCCTCACCCTACACCCAGACCCTGTCTCTGACCCTAACCCTAACCCTAACCCTAACCCTACCCCCAGACCCTGTCTCTGACCCTAACCCTAACCCAACCCTAACCCTAACCCTAAAACTAACACTAACCCTAACCCTAACCCTAACCCTAACCCTAACCCTAACCCTAACCCAACCCTAACCATAACCATAACCCTAACCCAAACCCTAACGCTGACCCTGTCATGGTATCTGACATAACTATGGTATTCTGTGAACATGTAAAGGATTAATTCCAGGATTAAAACCGTGACAACCCTGACCCTAACCCTAACCCTAACCCCAGACCCTAACCGTTACCCCAACCCCAACCCTAACCCTAACCCTAACTGTAACCCTAACCCTATCCCTATCCCTAACCCTAACCCTAACCCTAACCCTAACCCTTACCCTAACCCTAACCGTACCCCCAGACCCTGACTCTGACCCTAACCCTAACCCTAACCCTAACCCAACCCTAACCCTAACCCTAACCCTAACCCTAACCCTAACCCTAACCCCAACCCTAACCCTAACCCTTACACTAACCCTAACCCTACCCCCAGACCATGTCTCTGACCCTAACCCTAACCCTAACCCTAACCCAACCCTAACCCTAACCCTAACCCTAACCCTAATCCTAACCCAAACCTAACCCTAACCCTAACCCTAACCCTGTCTCTGACCCTAACCCTAACCCTAACCCTTACTCTAACCCTAACCCAACCCTAACCCTAACACTAACACTAACCCTAACTCTAACCCTACCCCAGACCCTGTCTCTGACCCTAACCCTAACCCTTACTCTAACCCTAACCCTAACCCAACCCTAACCGTAGCCGTAACCCTAACCCCAACCCCAACCCCTAAACCCTAACCCTAACCTTGTCATGGTCTCTGACATAACTATGGTTTTCTGTGAACATGTGCAGGATTAATTCCATATAGAGCTAGTACACATCATGCAAACTGGGCCACTACAGAGGTTTGTGTAATGTATAATGAAAGTCTGTGTAATGCTGACAGGCTGATAGAATACTCTCAATGTCAGCTCTATCAAGAGCTACCTAATAATGTCATTCTAGTCCTTGTTCTTTGAAGGGGCAAAGATAGACAAAGATAGATAAAGGGGCATTCTTTATCTATCAATAAGATGTGACCTAAACCACCTTTCTGACAGCTGCCAGATGTCAGAATCACAAAAGCAGGACACTTTTGTCCTTCTCAAGGTCTTTAGATATCTTAATGTACTTATACATTAATACCTGAAACTGCACTTATTATAGCTTAAAGGCATTAAAACTCTCTCAAAGATATGAGTAATATGCTTTCTTGCTCTTCTGTAATGTCGCTAAAGGCTATGCTACTGACTACTGCAAACAAAGACACTTTGCAAGTGACAATGTAAGCTATAATTGTGTTTTATGAGTTACAGAGTTAAATGTTGTGCTACAGATCTCACAGTAGTCTCATTTAATGCGTATTGTCCTAACGCAGAGGTTGGTATACAAATTATGTATAAAACGTGATCATGTAACTCAGAAATAAGTGTTTATACTTTAAGCAAAGTGGGCTGAAAGGAAAGGACGCCAAATATATAAATAAAGAGCTGAGCAGCTACTAGTTAGCCATTTCTGCACTGCACATCATATCAGACAAAGGGAATAAGAGGTATCCCTCTTAATGGATAAGAAAGAGGAGATCTCTGTTCACCCTTAATGACTCTAGTAACAGTATAAATACAGCCACAGTACAGCCAGCACTTCAGATTGTTATTGCTGGCAGACTGCAGCTATCTCAAGTAACATTTCTCCATCTCAGAGGCCTGAGATGTAAAACATTCTGATCCTTGCGTGGACAGCAGTTCTCTGAGGTATCCTGAAGGATCAAGATCTGGATATTTCAACACATCTTACTTACAGTCTTCTTGTGAGACTGCTCTATTCCTAGGATAGAGACCATTAGAATTCCTATTCTTTGAATGGGAACCTAAGGGCAGTGATCTTTCCATATATTGGAACACTGAGAGTCCATTGGATTTAGCGATTCTTACACACTAAACCTACTTGGGTTACCAATGCTAGCTAGACCTCTGCGATAGTGTCAGAAGGTCCTCTACTTAACAGAGGGACTTCTGAACCTCCTCCGAGCAAGAGACCAGACGTGTTCCTGAAGGGAAAGGAGACTCCCTGTACTCTGTGAGATGTGCACAATGCTTGTACAGCGCAAACACAGATTGCCAGAGCCAAAGAGACTTTAAACAGCTTTAAGCTAACACATAGTATTTATATGTTCAGCATTGCTGTCTAAAACTAGAGAGAAAATGCATAGCATGTACATAGACAATGCCTGATCTTAATGATGATCAGTTAAGAATCTTAATAGAAGTCTTTAAAGGATTAGAGACTTAGAAAATACAGATACTCTGGGATAACTTCCTATGTCCTCATAGAGCTTAGATTCTTAAGAGGACTACAGATGACACAGCAAGGTATAGTGTGTGTTCTGCAATGAAATATTATGATTTAAGTTAGGATGCTTCTAACCAAATCTTTCTCTAACCAAATACTTCTACTCTTGTCCAGTATTATAAATTTATTGGCGTGTTCAAGAGATTTTCTAGGAACCATAACAAGTTTCTAGGAACCGTTGATTCATGTCTAGTGGTGTCTCGCTGAACAAGATAACATATCCCTTCTCAGGAAGGGATCCTCTCTAAGAGTGTAGGCAGTTAACGGCAAGAACCGTGATAACCCTGACCCTGACCCTGATAACCCTAACCCTAACCCTAACCCCAGACCCTAACCCTAACCCTAACCCTAACCCAACCCTAACCCTAACCCTAACACTAACCCTAACCCTAACCCTAACCCTAACCCTAATTCCAGACCCTGTCTCTGACCCTAACCCCTACCCTAACCCTATCGCTAACCGAACCCTAACCCTAACCCTATCTTTTACCCAACCCTAATCCTAACCCTAACCCTAGCCCTAATGCTAACTCTAACCCTAACCCTAACCCTAACCAAACCCTAACCCTACCCCCAGACCCTGTCTCTGACCCTAACCCTAACCCTTACTCTAACCCTAACCCTAAAACAACCCTAACCCTAACCCCTAAACCCGAACCCTAACCCTAACCTTGTCATGGTCTCTGACATAACTATGGTATTCTGTGAACATGTGCAGGATTAATTCCATATAGAGCTAGTATACATATAGAGCGCATACACAGATTGGCACAGCCAAAGAGACTTTAAACAGCTTTAAGCTAACACATAGTATTTATATGTTCAGCATTGCTGTCTAAAACTAGAGAGAATATGCATAGCTTGTACATAGACAATGCCTGATCTTAATGATGATCAGTTAAGAATCTTAATAGAAGACTTTAAAGGATTCAACACTTATAAAATACAGATACTCATAGAGCTTAGATTCTTAAGAGATGACACAGCAAGGTATAGTGTGTGTTCTGCACTGAAATATTATGATTTAAGTTAGGATGCTTCTAACCAAATCTTTCTCCAAAGCATTAACCATATTTTTACAAAATTTCTGAAACCTTATATTCGGAATGAAAGTGCATTGCACTAAGGATACTTTATATTCTGATTAAGATTCTCCTTTATGGAGGCATAGAGAGTGTGAATGATTACTTGCTATATAAACATGTTTAAGACTAATGATGTCTAGCCATATATGAGATTTTAAAGCTTTGCAACCAAAAATCATATATTATATAATGTAAAAAATGTGTTTTTTATACTACTTGTCTATTATAAATTTATTGGCGTGTTCAAGAGATATTCTAGGAACCATAACAAGTTTCTAGGAACCGTTGATTCTGGTCTAGTGGTGTCTCGCTGAACAAGATAACATATCCCTTCTCAGGAAGGGATCCCTTCTAAGAGTGGAGGCACTTAACGGCAAGAACCGTGATAACCCTGACCCTGACGATAACCCTAACCCCAGACCCTGATTGACCGTAACCCTAACCCTAACCCTCACCCTCACCCTCACCCTAACCCAACCCTAACCCTAACCCTACCCCAGACCCTGTCTCTGACCCTAACCCTGACCCTAACCCTAACCCAACCCTAGCCCTAACCCTAACCCTAGCCCTAGCCCTAGCCCTAAACCTAACCCTAACCCTAACACTAACACTAACACTAACACTAACACTAACCCTAACCCTAACCCTAACCCTAACCCTAACCCTAACCCTAACCCTAACCCTAACCCTAACCCTAACCCTGTCATGGTATCTGACATAACTATGGTATTCTGTGAACATGTACAGGATTAATTCCGGGATTAAAACCGCGACAACCCTGACCCTAACACTAACCCGAACCCCAGGCCCTAACCCTAACCCTAACCCTAACCCAACCCTTACCCTACCCCCAGACCCTGCCTCTGACCCTAACCCTAACCCTAACCCTTACCCTAACCCTAACCCTAACCCTAACCCTAACCCTAACCCTAACCCTAACCCTAACCCTAACCCTAACCCTAACCCTAACCCAACCCAACCCTACCCCTAACCCTACCCCCACCCTGTCTCTGACCCTAACCCTAACCCTTACTCTAACCATAACCCTAACCCAACCCTAACCGTAACCCTAACCCCTAATCCCTAACCCTAACCTTGTCATGGTCTCTGATTTAACTATGGTATTCTGTGAACATGTGCAGGATTAATTCCATATAGAGCTAGTACACATCATGCAAACTGGGCCACTGCAGAGGTTTGTGTAATTGTCAGGCTGTTATCTTGGTGTAGATGTTTCCTTTCGTTTCTTTGCTGAACCGTCCAGACTTCAAGGACGGCTTCACATACCAAAGACTGGGAACGCCACTCCTGGGAAATAATGCTCTGTTTATGCTTTGTAATCTCCCGCCGTTTCTCTGCCTTATATTTCCAACTAACGGGCAAGACAACTCATAGCTGTCATCTTATCCCCAATGCACTGTATTGCCTATTTGACCAGTAAAGCCATCTGCTTGGAATCTGATTGTTTCTGTGGTGAGTTCTGGTTCGATGGGTCAAGAGCTCACATTATGACAGCTATCACCTATACTCTTCTTCATCGATACTCTAGTCAGGCTGGAACCCCAGAGGGTTCGCCTGCCACTCGGATGGGAGCTAGGAGGGCGCTCTCCGAGTGAACCGTGACTACTACTTCTTGGAACCCTGGAGACCTCATCTGAGTATCCTACCCTTCTACAGGACATAGTAGCTGAACTCTTTAGGACTAATTCAGAGGTTTGCCGCTTGAGTGGACTGGTCCAGACACAGTGGCAATCTCTGGTGAGGGTTCTCTGGATGTTAACGTCGGAGGATACTAATGCTCGTTTAGACCTCCAGGATTTTGATCAGTTGCTGGATGATGCCCGGCTGGCAACTGAGGACTTACAAATACTAACCGATTTATTGGATAAGCTTATTGCCCGTGATACTCTCTCATCCACGGTTCTAACGCGTCCTGTCGCCTTGGGGAAAGGTACCATGGCGGGAGCCGCACCGGCAGGTTTTTCTTTGATACCCAATGCAGCTAGCTGTCAAGCTGAAGCCAAGTGGGTCGCTATCCAGACGGCTCTCCTCTTTGCGGATTGTACAAAGGATACCACAATAGCCACCTTGGCTCAACGTTTGGCCTCGACGTTCGAGGCCGATGCACGCGCGATTGCGGTCCGAGTGCAACTATTGCTAGGTGGGGAACCTGACCCCCTACTCACACTCCTGGAAACGGAACTTTTACCGCACGTTACCGCGGCTGCAGCTCTGAGACTTGAAAGCGCAAAAGTTCTCGCGGATAAGGAAGCTGCTGAAGTGGCTAAGGCGGAAGCCGAGGCTCAAGCCGCAAGGGATAAAGAGCTACAGTTGGCTGCGGATCGGGCGCGGACAGGCGGCCGCCCCAAAGACACCGGAAGGAGCGGTCCTCCGTTGGGTCTGTCTTTTTCCCCGGTATTTGCCCCATCGCTCACGATCCAACGCGCAAGCCGCCTCGCGGAACGACGCCAAGACTCTGAGGAGTCTGAGGAAGAGGACTTATATGGGGACAGTTCTCAATGGGCCACGAGTTTTAGGACAAGCAAACCTCATCGTACAGGTGGCCCAGGAGAGGACGTTCACCTGTTACGGGCTCAGAATCGAGAGCTATCTGGCCGTGTTGATCAACTCCAGGAGCGAATGGAACGTTTGCTTCAGGACAACAGGCAGTTACAGCAGGCCCTGGCAACCCCGGCACAACCCGTTCCACAGGGAGCCGCAGTACCAGGTCAGGGGGTGGCAGCCCAGCCACCCGCTAATGTGCCTGCACAACCTCCGGCTCCCCGAGGTCCCATTTTACCTGCGCCTAGGGCACCCGTGCAACCGGGTCAACCTATGCCCGGACCTTGGAAACAACTCAAGTTGAAAACTACTTACGATGGATCTCTCGAAACCCTATCCTGTTTCTTGCATCAGGTGGACAGCTATATGCGAGAACAAGGACAGTTCTTCCCTACAGAGGACAGCCGGGTTCGCTATGTGGCTTCCCTTTTGACAGGTAAAGCAGCCGACTGGATGGTCCTCCAGTTCGACACCCGATCCCGCTCTATCCGTTCCCTCAACAATTTCATGACTGCCTTACGGAGGAGGTTTGAGGACCCCTTTCTGGGGGAACGAGCCAAAGCGGAGCTTCTACAACTAAGACAGGGCTCTACTCCAGTTCGAGAGTTTGCCGATGAATTTCAAAGACTAGCAAGCAAAATTGTGGGCTGGCCCGAAGCCACCCTAATTCACCATTTCAGGAAAGCCTTACACCCTGACATTCTGAACTGGTCATATATGCGGGGTGATCCCGACACCCTCGAGGATTGGATTCTATTAGCCGAGGAGGTGGAAAGCTGCCGGCGCTTTATTTCCCTTGTCCGCCAAAAACACAAGGAGAAAAGCGTCCAAAAGCCCCAGCCCAAGGCGTCCAAAAGCCCCCCAATCCACGGAAACCCGCGCGTCCACCCCAGGATCGCGAAACCCGATTTCAAAGAGGTGCTTGCCTCACTTGTGGGGAACTGGGCCACTTTGCAGCAGTCTGCCCATATCGCCCTGAACCCTTTCGTCCCAGCATGACAGCCCGAGCTAGAGGATGACCTCAACGCAGAGGCACCGCGGCCACCCGCAGCGCAGCGCCGGGAAGACCCACACCCTCTGCACTTCACGTTGAGGACTCATCTATCCTTCCTACATCGAATGACCCCGTCGGGTCCCGGATTACAAATGCCCCATTGGGGGACAACGTTCCTTCTTCTGACGAAGAGAACCCATGGAATTCTCCAGCTTTAAACCTGGAATCCCCCCTTGATTTGTCAAAAACGGCTCCGGTCTGTGGTGAGTGGAGCGTCTCCACAGACCTCTGCAGATTCTCCTGCTAAACCGAAAGCTCCCACTAAAGTAAAGGAAGTAGAAACCACCGTTTATGTGGACGCAGTTTTACAACACTATGAAGGTGGTCCCCAACTACCCGTTAAGGCACTCATTGACTCCGGTTGCGGTCGCACTCTCATCAATGAGGCCACATTTGCAGCACTCAAAGTCAGGTCCGAGGCTTTACCAGCCCCCGTCCAATTTGCCCAAATGGATGGGAGCCATTTCAAGGGGGGCCCAGTTGATCATCGCACTATAGGGGTGGCGATGGGAATTGGCTCCCACTGGGAGTTAATAGACTTTACCTAGACTTTACCCCTATCCGATTTGAAGTGGTCCTGGGAATTAAGTGGATTAAAGGTCATAGTCCCAGTATAGACTGGGAGACGAACACGATCTCCTTTGCTAACCCCAAATGTGACCAGCACCGACAGCAAGTTGCGGTGCTCTCTCCACCCGCTCTGGCATTAATCTCCGATCTCCCATCACCGCCGTCCCTACCTGATGTATACCAGGACTTTGCGGATGTCTTTAACATTAAAGAATGTGATGCCTTACCCCCTCACCGGGCCACTAACTGTGCAATTGAAGTGGTGAAGGACTGCACATTAACCAAGAGTAAGATTTACCCTATGAGCACTTCCGAGCGCACTGTACTACGGGACTTTCTGGACAAAAACCTTCCAGAGGGTTCATTCGCCCATCGAATGCTCCCAACTCGGCCCCCGCGTTTTTCGTCTGAAAAAAGGAGGGCGACCTACGCCTCTGCATTGACTTCCGAAAACTCAATGCAGTTACTCAAGCCAACGCCTATCCTATACCGCTAATTTCAGATATTTTGGGACAACTGCAAGAGGGACGTATATTCTCCAAATTGGACCTAGTGGAAGCCTACTACCGCGTCCGTATCCGCGAGGGGGACGAACCCCTCACTGCCTTCTCTAGCTGTTTTGGAATGTTTGAATTCCTTGTGATGCCCTTCGGGTTAAAAGGTACCCCGGGGGTCTTCATGCAACTCATCAACGAAATCCTCCATGATTTACTGTACCGCAGGGTGGTAGTTTATTTGGATGACATTCTTATTTATTCAAAAACCATGGACGAGCACGTCACTTTGGTCCGAGAAGTTCTGCACCGCCTGCGCAATCACAAACTCTTTGCAAAGCTGGCTAAATGCGAATTTCACCAGAGCAAAATAACTTTCTTAGGATATATAATCTCCCACCATGGCCTTAGCATGGACCCAGCAAAGGTCCAATCCGTCCTCGATTGGACTCCTCCCTCCAACCGCAAGCAAGTACGACAGTTTCTGGGCTTTGCTAATTTCTACAGAGGATTTATCCCTAACTTCGCCCAAATAGCGCTGCCCATCACCGACCTTCTGAAAACCAAGGGTAAAGAAAGCTCTGCTACATTACCCTCCGCTAAGATACTGTGGACTGATCAATGCCAGACCGCCTTTGTAGCCCTCAAACGCCTTTTCACGTCGGAACCTGTGCTACGGCACCCAGACCCAAATCGAATGTTCATTGTACAAGTCGATGCCTCTGACGTAGCTATGGGAGGGGCCCTGCTCCAAGGAGGACCAGATGGTCTCCTTCACCCCTGTGCTTACTTCTCAAAGAAATTTGCGCACTCCCAATTGAACTGGCCCATTTGGGAGAAAGAAGCCGCAGCTGTTCACCATGCACTTACTCTATGGCGACAATTCCTGGAAGGGTCTAAAGTCCCCTTCAAAGTTTGGACCGATCACAAGAATCTAGCCTCCCTCACAGGAACCCATAAGTTATCCGCAAAACAACAGCGTTGGGCGGAATTCTTTGCTCAGTTTCGGTTTGTCCTGAAGCATGTCCCAGGAAAACAAAACGTTCTCGCAGATGCTCTCTCCCGGTTGCCTCAATACCCGGCGAAACTCGATCGGCCAACAAACTCTTTATTTACGCCCACACAAAGAGAAGCCCTGCCCGTACTGGCTGTACAAACTCGATCCCAGACGCTGCCCCAGCGAAAGCACACAGTAACAGGCGCGCAAGCTCCTCCAGCCCTACCGGCTGCCCAGCTGCCCCCGCAACGGAAACTCACGATGGCCGGCGCTCCAGCTCCTCCAACCCAACCGGCCGCCCAGCCGCCTGCAGTCTGCGCACCACCGCACGTAAGCGCTTCCCCCTCGTCAACCCCCATAACTGCTCCTACTGCCACTGTAACCAAGGGGAGGGTCCCCATCTCCGAATCTTTCTTAAATTCCCTTCGGGAACAATGCCTTATGGAATGCTCGGGTCAAATCCTGCCTCCTGGTGTAATCGAACAAGGAGGCTCTTGGTACAAAGACTCGAAATTGTATGTGCCCAAAGCGCTCCGAAAAGATGTTTTACACTTGGCTCATGGAGTAAAAACAGCTGGACACTTTGGGTTCCTGAAGACCCTTCACCTGTTGCGCAGACAATTTTGGTGGGGGGGAATGCGTTCTGACATTGACTCTTTTATTCGCAGCTGTCCTGTTTGCGCCACAGTCAAACGATCTCAAGGCAAGCCCCCAGGACTACTGCAACCACTTGAAATACCCAGCAAACCCTGGGAAGTGATTGCTATGGATTTTATGACGGATCTCCCTCTCAGCGGGGGGAAAACTGTGTTATGGGTTATCACTGACTTATTTTCTAAGCAAATACATTTGGTTCCATGTGCGGGGATCCCCTCCGCTCAGAAGTTGGCCCGCCTCTTCGTGTCACATGTCTTTAGACTACATTCGTTTCCGCGCAAGATAATCTGCAACCGCGGAACTAGTTTCGTTGCTAAGTTTTGGAAAGCTTTTCTCAAATTAGTGGGGGTGGAGCAGGGGTTGTCTAGTGCATACCATCCCCAAACGGATGGTCAAACCGAACGTGTCAATGCTGTACTTGAATGTTATTTGCGCTGTTATGTCAACTACCGCCAAGATGACTGGGTTGCCTTTTGCAGAATATGCCTACAATAATGCTGTACATCAGTCCACAGGTTTCAGCCTGTTTTATGCTTCGGTCCGATCACCCCAATAGAAGGTTTGGAGGGGGAGGGGGATGCCGACATTGCCTCTTGGGCACACACCCACCGTACCACATGGCCCTGGCTGGTTAGCAACTTTGACCGAGCCAAGCGCAAATACAAGGCGCAGGCTGACAAGCATCGTTCCCCCGGTGGGGACCTGCAAGTGGGTAACCTGGTATACCTTTCCACTAAGAACCTGCGCTCCACCCGTCCGTGCCATAAGCTCAATGCTAAATACATTGGCCCATTTCCTATCATCCGCATCATAAATCCTGTCACGGTGGAACTGTCTCTCCCCAAAACTCTGAGGCGTGTGCACCCCGTTTTCCATATCAGCCTTCTAAAGCCCCATGTTGCTTCCCCGCAATGGCACCCGGAGCCGCCCCCTGAACAGCCCATAATGGTGGGGGGGGGAGAACATTTCGAAGTCTCCAAAATCCTGGATTCCCGCATACACCACGGGACCTTGCAATACCTGATCCGCTGGAAACACTTCCCCCCTGCCTATGACGAATGGGTTCGCGCACGGGATGTCTCCGCCCCCAAAATCGTCAACGCCTTTCACAATACCTACCCAGACAGACCAGCCCCCTTGCCGGATGGGAGGGGGCCTTAAGGGGAGCAGGATGTCAGGCTGTTTCCTTTCGTTTCTTTGCTGAACCGTCCAGACTTCAAGGACGGCTTCACATACCAAAGCCTGGGAACGCCACTCCTGGGAAATAATGCTCTGTTTATGCTTTGTAATCTCCCGCCATTTCTCTGCCTTATATTTCCAACTAACGGGCAAGACAACTCATAGCTGTCATCTCATCCCCAATGCCTATTTGACCAGTAAAGCCATCTACTTGTCTCTGTGGTGATTTCTGGTTCGATGGGTCAAGAGCTCACAGTAATGTATAATGAAAGTCTTTGTAATACTGACAGGCTGATGGAATACACTCAAGGTCAGCTCTATCAAGACTACCAAATAATGTCATTCTAGTACTTGTACTTGAAGAGGCAAAGCAGAGCACCATTCTTTATCTATCAATAAGATAAACCACCTTTCTGACAGCTGCCAGATGTCAGAATCACAAAAGCAGGACACTTTTGTCCTTCTCAAGGTCTTAAGATATCTTAATGTACTAATACATTAATTGCTGAAATTGTACTTATTATAGATTAAAGGCATTATACCTCTCTCAAAGATATGAGTAATATGCTTTCTTGCTCTTCTGTAATGTCGCTAAAGGCTATGCTACTGACTACTGTAAACAAAGACACTTTGCAAGTGACAATGTAAGCTATCATTGTGTTTTATGAGTTACAGAGTTAAATGTGCTACAGATCTCACAGTAGTCTCATTTAATGCGTATTGTCCTAACGAAGAGGATGGTATACAAATTATGTATATAACGTGATCATGTAACTCAGAAATAAGTGTTTATACTTTGAGCAAAGTGGACTGAAAGGAAAGGACGACAAATATATAAATAAAGAGCTGAGCAGCTGCTAGTAAGCCATTTGTGCACTGCACATCATATCAGACAGGGAATAATAGGTATCCTTCTTAATGGATAAGAAAGAGGAGATAAAGTATCTCTCTTCACCCTTAATGAGTCTAGAAAAAGTATAATACAGCCACAGTACAGCCAGCACTTCAGATTGCTGGCAGACTGCAGCTGTCTGAAGTAACATTTCTACATCTCAGAGGCCTGAGATGTAAAACATTCTGATGGACAGCAGTTCTCTGAGGTATCTTCAAGGATCAAGATCTGCATATTTCAACATATCTTACTTACATTCTTGTGAGACTGCTATATTCCTAGGATAGAGACCATTAGCATTCCTATTCTTTGAATGGGAACCTAACAGTCCATTGGATTTAGGGATTCTTACAAACTAAACCTACTTGGCGTACCAATGCTAGCTAGACCTCTGCGATAGTGTCAGAAGGTCCTCTACTTAACAGAGGGACTTCTGAACCTCCTCAGAGCAAGAGACCAGATATGTTCCTGAAGAGAAAGGAGACTCCCTGTACTCTGTGAGTTGTGCACAATGCTTGTACAGCGCATACACAGATTGGCACAGCCAAAGAGACTTTAAAAAGCTTTAACCTAACACATAGTATTTATATGTTCAGCATTGCTCACTAAAACTAGAAAGAATATGCAGAGCATGTACATAGACAATGCCTGATCTTAATGATGATCAGTTAAGAATCTTAATAGGTCTTTAAAGGATTCAAGACTTAGAAAATACAGATACTCTGGGATAACTTCCTATGTTCTCATAGAGCTTTGATTCTTAAGAGGACTACAGATGACACAGCAAGGTATAGTGTGTGTTCTGCACTGAAATATTATGATTTAAGTTAGGATGCTTCTAACCAAATCTTGCTCCAAAGAATTAACCATATTTTTACAGGATTTCTGAAACCTTATATTCTGAATGAAAGTGCATTGCACTAAGGATACTTTATATTCTGATTAAGATACTCCTTTATGGAGGCATAGAGAGTGTGAATGATTACTTGCAGTATAAACATGTTTGACTACTGATGTCTAACCATATATGATATTTTAAGGCTTTGCAACCAAAAAGAATATATTATATAATGTAAAAAAATCTTTTTTGTATACTTCTACTCTTGTCTATTATAAATTTATTGGCGTGTTCCAGAGATTTTCTAGGAACCATAACAAGTTTCTAGGAACCGTTGATTCATGTCTAGTGGTGTCTCGCTGAACAAGATAACATATCCCTTCTCAGGAAGGGATCCTTTCTAAGAGTGTAGGCACTTAACGGCAAGAACCGTGATAACCCTGACCCTGACGATAACCCTAACCCTAACCCCAGACCCTGACTGACCCTAACCCTAACCCTAACCCTAACCCTAACCCTAACCCTAACCCTAACCCTAACCCTAACCCTAACCCTAACCCTAACCCTAACCCTAACCCTAACCCTAACCCTAACCGTAACCCAACCCTAACCCTAACCGTAACTCCCGACCCTGTCTCTGACCCTAAACCTAATCCTAACCCTAACCCTAACCCTAACCCTAACCCTAACCCTAACCCTAACCCTAACCCTAACCCTAACCTTATCCCTAACCCAACCCTAACCCTAACCCTAACCCAACCCAAACCCTAACCCTAACCCTAACCCTAACCCTAACCCTAACCCTAACCCTAACCTATATTCTGATTAAGATTCTCCTTTATGGAGGCATAGAGAGTGCGAATGATTACTTGCTATATAAACATGTTTAAGACTAATGATGTCTAGCCATATGACATTTTAAGGCTTTGCAACCAAAAAGCATATATTATATAATGTTAAAAAATGTGTTTTTTATACTTCTACTTTGTCCAGTATTATAAATTTATTGGCGTGTTAAAGAGATTTTCTAGGAACCATAACAAGTTTCTAGGAACCGTTGATTCTGGTCTAGTGGTGTCTCGCTGAACGAGACAACATATCCCTTCTCAGGAAGTGATCCTCTCTAAGAGTGTAGGCAGTTAACGGCAAGAACCGTGATAACTCTGACCCTGACCCTGACAATAACCCTAACCCTAACCCCAGACCCTAACCCTAACCCTAACCCTAACCCCACCCTATCGCTAACCCTTACTCTAACCCTACCCCCAGACCCTCCCTAACCCTAACCCTAACCCTAACCCAACCCAACCCTAACCCTAACCCTAACCCTAACCCTAACCCTAACCCTGTCTCTGACCCTAACCCTAACCCTACCCCTACCCCCAGACCCTGTCTCTGACCCTAACCCTAACCCTTACTCTAACCCTTACCCTAACCCTAACCCAACCCTAACCGTAACCGTAACCCTAACCCCAACCCCAACCCCTAAACCCTAACCCTAACCCTAACCTTGTCATGGTCTCTGACATAACTATGGTATTCTGTGAACATGTGCAGGAATTCCATATAGAGCTAGCACACATCATGCAAACTGGGCCACTTCAGAGGGTTGTGTAGTGTACAATGAAAGTCTGTGTAATGCTGACAGGCTGATGGAATACTCTCAAGGTCAGCTCTATCAATGTCATTCTAGTCCTTGTCCTTGAAGGGGCAAAGATAGACAAAGATAGATAAAGGGGCATTCTTTATCTATCAATAAGATGTGACCTAAACCACCTTTCTGACAGCTGCCAGATGTCAGAATCATAAAAGCAGGACAGTTTTGTCCTTCTCAAGGTCTTAAGATATCTTAATGTACTAATACATTAATTGCTGAAACTGTACTTATTATAGCTTAAAGGCATTAAAGCTCTCTCAAAGACAAGAGTAATATGCTTTCTTGCTCTTCTGTAATGTCGCTACTGACTACTGTAAACAAAGACACTTTGCAAGTGACAATGTAAGCTATAATTGTTTTTTATCAGTTACAGAGTTAAATGTTGTGCTACAGATTCACAGTAGTTTCGTTTAATGCGTATTGTCCTAACGATGAGGATGGTATACAAATTATGTATATAACGTGATCATGTAACTCAGAAATAAGTGTTTATACTTTAAGCAAAGTGGACTGAAAGGAAAGGACGCCAAATATATAAATAAAGAGCTGAGCAGCTGCTAGTAAGCGATTTCTGCACTGCACATCATATCAGACAAAGGGAATAATAGGTATCCCTCTTAATGGATAAGAAAGAGGAGATAAAGGATCTCTCTTCACCCTTAATGAGTCTAGAAACAGTATAAATACAGCCACAGTACAGCCAGCACTTCAGATTGTTATTGCTGGCAGACTGCAGCTGTCTGAAGTAATTTCTCCATCTGAGATGTAAAACATTCTGATCCTTGCGTGGACAGCAGTTCTCTGAGGTATCTTGAAGGATCAAGATCTGGATATTTCAACATATCTTACTTACAGTCTTCTTGTGAGACTGCTCTATTCCTAGGATAGAGACCATTAGAATTCCTATTCTTTGAATGGGAACCTAAGGGCAGTGATCTTTCCATATATTGGAACACTGAGAGTCCATTGGATTTAGGGATTCTTACAAACTAAACCTAGTTGGCTTACCAATGCTAGCTAGTCCTCTGCGATAGTGTCAGAAGGTCCTCAACAGAGGGACTTCTGAACCATCTCAGAGCAAGAGACCAGACATGTTCCTGAAGGGAAAGGAGACTCCCTGTACTCTGTGAGATGTGCACAATGCTTGTACAGCGCATACACAGATTGGCACAGCCAAAGAGACTTTAAACAGCTTTAAGCTAACACATAGTATTTATATGTTCAGCATTACTGTCTAAAACTAGAGAGAATATGCAGAGCATGGACATAGACAATGCCTGATCTTAATGATGATCAGTATAGAATCGTAATAGGTCTTTAAAGGATTCAAGACTTAAAAAATACAGATACTCTGGGATAACTTCCTGTGTCCTCATTGAGCTTAGATTCTTAAGAGGACTACAGATGACACAGCAAGGTATAGTGTGTGTTCTGCACTGAAATATTATGATTTAAGTTAGGATGCTTCGAACCAAATCTTTCTCCAAAGAATTAACCATATTTTTACAAAATTTCTGAAATCTTATATTCTGAATGAAAGTGAATTGCACTGATACTTTATATTCTGATTAAGATACTCCTTTATGGAGGCATAGAGTGTGAATGATTACTTGCTATATAAACATGTTTAATGATGTCTAGCCATATATGATATTTTAAGGCTTTGCAACCAAAAAGCATATATTATATAATGTAAAAAAATGTGTTTTTTATACTTCTACTCTTGTCCAGTATTATAAATTTCTTGGCGTGTTCAAGAGATTTTCTAGGAACCATAAAAAGTTTCTAGGAACCGTTGATTCTGGTCTAGTGGTGTCTCGCTGAACAAGATAACATATCCCTTCTCAGGAAGGGATCCTCTCTAAGAGTGTAGGCAGTTAACGGCAAGAGCCGTGATAACCCTGACCCTGACGATAACCCTAACCCTAACAATAACCCTAACCCTATCTGACATAACTATGGTATTCTGTGAACATGTACAGGATTAATTCCAGGATTAAAACCGCGACAACCCTGACCCTAACCCTAACCCTAACCCCAGACCCTAACCCTAACACTAACCCAACCAACCCTAACCCTAACCCTAACCCTAACCCTAACCCTAACCCAAACTCTAACCCTAACCCTAACCCTAACCCTAACCCTAACCCTAACCCTAACCCTAACCCTAACCCTAACCCTAACCCAACCCTAACCCCTAACCCTAACACTAACACTAACCCTAACCCTAACCCTAACCCTAACCCTAACCCTACACCCAGACCCTGTCTCTGACCCTAACCCTAACCCAACCCTAACCAAACCCTAACCCTAACCCTAACCCTAACCCTAACCCTAACCCTAACCCTAACCCTACCCCCAGACCCTGTCTCTGAACCTAACCCTAACCTTAACCCAACACTAACCCTAACCCTCACCCTACCACCAGACCCTGTCTCTGACCCTAACCCTTACTCTAACCATAACCATAACCCCTAAACCCTAACTCTAACCTTGTCATGGTCTCTGATTTAACTATGGTATTCTGTGAACATGTGTAGGATTAATTCCATATAGAGCTAGTACACATCATGCAAACTGGGCCACTGCAGAGGTTTGTGTAATGTATAATGAAAGTCTGTGTAATGCTGACAGGCTGATGGAATACTCTCAAGGTCAGCTCTATCAAGAGCTACCTAATAATGTCATTCTAGTCCTTGTCCTTGAAGGGGCAAAGCAGAGCACCATTCTTTATCTATCAATAAGATGTGACCTAAACCAACTTTCTGACAGCTGCAAGATGTCAGAATCACAAAAGTAGGATACTTTTGTCCTTCTCAAGGTCTTATCTTAATGTACTAATACATTAATTGCTGAAATTGTACTTATTATAGCTTAAAGGAACTAAAGCTCTCTCAAAGATATGAGTAATACGCTTTCTTGCTCTTCTGTAATGTCGCTAAAGGCTATGCTACTGACTACTGTAAACAAAGACACTTTGCAAGTGACAATGTAAGGTATAATTGGGTTTTGTGAGTTACAGAGTTAAATGTTGTGCTACAGATCTCACAGTAGTCTCATTTAATGCGTATTGTCCTAACGAAGAGGATGGTATACAAATTATGTATATAACGTCATCATGTAACTCAGAAATAAGTATACTTTGAGCAGTGGACTGAAAGGAAAGGACGCCAAATATATGAATAGAGCTGAGCAGCTGCTAGTAAGCCATTTCTGCACTGCACATCATATCAGACAAAGGGAATAATAGGTATAATTCTTAATGGATAAGAAAGAGGAGATAAAGTATCTATCTTTACCCTTAATGAGTCTAGAAAAAGTCTAAATACAGCCACAGAACAGCCAGCACCACATTGTTATTGCTGGCAGACTGCAGTTGTCTGAAGTAACATTTCTCCATCTGAGATGTAAAACACTCTTATCCTTGCGTGGACAGCAGTTCTCTGAGGTATCTTGAAGGATCAGGATCTGGATATTTCAACATATCTTACTTACAGTCTTCTTGTGAGACTGCTCTATTCCTAGGATAGAGACCCTTAGAATTCCTATTCTTTGAATGGGAACCTAAGGGCAGTGATCTTTCCATATATTGGAACACTGAGAGTCCATTGGATTTAGGGATTCTTACAAACTATACCGAGTTGGCTTACCAATGCTAGCTAGTCCTCTGCGATAGGACTTCTGAAGGACTTCTGAACCATCTCAGAGCAAGAGACCAGACTTGTTCCTGAAGGGAAAGGAGACTCCCTGTACTCTGTGAGATGTGCACAATGCTTGTACAGCGCATACACAGATTGGCACAGCCAAAGAGACTTTAAACAGCTTTAAGCTAACACATAGTATTTATATGTTCAGCATTGCTGTCTAAAACTAGAGAGAATATGCAGAGCATGTACATAGACAATGCCTGATCTTAATGATGATCAGTATAGAATATTAATAGGTCTTTAAAGGATTCAAGACTTAGAAAATACAGATACTCTGGGATAACTTCCTTGTTCTCATAGAGCTTAGATTCTTAAGAGGACTACAGATGAAACAGCAAGGTATAGTGTGTGTTCTGCACTGAAATATTATGATTGAACTTAGGATGCTTCTAACCAAATCTTTCTCCAAAGAATTAACCATATTTTTACAGGATTTCTGTAACCTTATATTCTGAATGAAAGTGCATTGCACTAAGGATACTTTATATTCTGATTAACATTCTCCTTTATGGAGGCATAGAGAGTGTGAATGATTAATTGCTATATAAACATGTTTAAGTCTAATGGTGTCTAGCCATATATGTTATTTTAAGGCTTTGCAACCAAAAAGCATATATTATATAATGTAAAAAAATGTGTTTTTTATACTTCTACTCTTGTCCAGTATTATAAATTTCTTGGCGTGTTCAAGAGATTTTCTAGGAACCATAAAAAGTTTCTAGGAACCGTTGATTCTGGTCTAGTGGTGTCTCGCTGAACAAGATAACATATCCCTTCTCAGGAAGGGATCCTCTCTAAGAGTGTAGGCAGTTAACGGCAAGAACCGTGATAACCCTGACCCTAACGATAACCCTAACCCTAACCCCAGACCCTGACTGACATTAACCCTAACCCTCACCCCAACCCTAACGCTGACCCAAACCCTAACCCAACCCCCAGACCTTGTCTCTGACCCTAACGCTAACCCTAACCCAACCCTAACCCTAACCCTAACCCAACCCTAACCTAACCTAACCTAACCTAACCTAACCTAACCTAACCTAACCTAACCCTAACCCTAACCCTAACCCTATCGCTAACCCAACCCTAACCCTAACCCTAACCCTAACCCTAACCCTAACCTTAACCCTAACGATACCCATAACCCTAACCCTAACCCTAACCCTAACCCTAAACCTAACTCTAACTCTAACCCTAACCCTAACCTTAACCCTAACCCTAACCCTAACACTTACCCTACCCCCAGACCCTGTATCTGAACCTAACCCTAACCCTAACCCTAATCAAACCCTAACCCTCACCCTAACCCTAACCCTGTCATGGTATTTGACATAACTATGGTATTCTGTGAACATGTACAGGATTAATGCCAGGATTAAAACCATGACAACCCTGACCCTAACCCTAACCCCAGACCCTAACCCTTACCCTAACCCAACCCTAACCTAACCCTAACCGAACCCTAACCCTAACCCTAACCCTAAGCCTAACCCTATCCCTAACCCAACCCTAACCCTAACCCTAACCCTAACCCTAACCTTAACCCTAACCCTAACCCTAACCCTAACCCTAACCCTAACGCTAACCAAAACCCTAACCCTAACCCTAACCCTAACCCCAGACCCTAACCCTCACCCTTACCCTAACCCTAACCCTAACGCTAACGCTAACCCTAACCCTAACCCTAACCCTAACTCTAACCTAACCCTAACCCTTACCCTACCCCCAGACCCTGTCTCTGAACCTAACCCTAACCCTAACCCTAACCCAACCCTAACCCTCACCCTACCACCAGACCCTGTCTCTGACCCTAACCCTTACTCTAACCATAACCCTAACCCAACCCTAACCGTAACCATAACCCCTAAACCCTAACTCTAACCTTGTCATGGTCTCTGATTTAACTATGGTATTCAGTGAACATGTGCAGGATTAATTCCATATAGAGCTAGTACACATCATGCAAACTGGGCCACTGCAGAGGTTTGTGTAATGTATAATGAAAGTCTGTGTAATGCTGACAGGCTGATGGAATACTCTCAAGGTCAGCTCTATCAAGAGCTACCTAATAATGTCATTCTAGTCCTTGTCCTTGAAGGGGCAAAGCAGAGCACCATTCTTTATCTATCAATAAGATGTGACCTAAACCACCTTTCTGACAGCTGCAAGATGTCCGAATCACAAAAGTAGGACACTTTTGTCCTTCTCAAGGTCTGAAGATATCTCAATGTACTAATACATTAATTGCTGAAATTGTACTTATTTTAGCTTAAAGGAATTAAAGCTCTCTCAAAGATATGAGTAATACGCTTTCTTGCTCTTCTGTAATGTCGCTAAAGGGTATGCTACTGACTACTGTAAACAGACACTTTGCAAGTGACAATGTAAGCTATAATTGTGTTTTATGAGTTACAGTTAAATGTTGTGCTACAGATCTCACAGTAGTCTCATTTAATGCGTATTGTCCTAACGAAGAGGACGGTATACAAATTATGTATATAACGTGATCATGTAACTCAGAAATAAGTATACTTTGAGCAAAGTGGACTGAAAGGAAAGGACGCCAAACATATAAATGAAGAGCTGAGCAGCTGCTAGTCAGCCATTTCTGCACTGCACATCATATCAGACAAAGGGAATAATAGGTATCCTTCTTAATGGATAAGAAAGAGGAGATAAAGTATCTATCTTCACCCTTAATGAGTCTAGAAAAAGTATAAATACAGCCAAAGTACAGCCAGCACTTCAGATTGTTATTGCTGGCAGAGTGCAGCTGTCTGAAGTAACATTTCTCCATCTCAGAGGCCTGAGATGTAAAACATTCTGATCCTTGCGTGGACAGCAGTTCTCTGAGGTATCTTGAAGGATCAAGATCTGGATATTTCAACATATCTTACTTACATTCTTGTGAGACTGCTCTATTCCTAGGATCGAGACCCTTAGAATTCCTATTCTTTGAATGGGAACCTAACAGTCCATTGGATTTAGGGATTCTTACAAACTAAACCTACTTGGCGTACCAATGCTAGCTATACCTCTGCGATAACCCTAACCCTAACCCTACCCTATCGCTAACCCAACTCTAACCCTTACCCTAACCGTAACCCTACACCCAGACCTTGTCTCTAACCCTAACCCTACCCCTACCCCTACCCCTACCCCTACCCCTACCCCTAACCCTAACCCTAACCCTAACCCTAACATTAACCCTAAACCTAACCCTGTCTCTTACCCTAACCCTTACTCTATCCCTAACCCTAACCCAACCCTAACCCTAACCGTAACCCTAACCCCTAAACCCTAACCCTAACCCTAACCTTGTCATGGTCTGACATAACTATGGTATTCTGTGAACATGTGCAGGATTAATTCCATATAGAGCTAGTACACATCATGCAAACTGGGCCACTGCAGAGGTTTGTGTAATGTATAATGAAAGTCTGTGTAATGCTGACAGGCTGATGGAATACTCTCAAGGTCAGCTCTATCAAGAGCTACCTAATAATGTCATTCTAGTCCTTGTCCTTGAAGGGGCAAAGCAGAGCACCATTCTTTATCTATCAATAAGATGTGACCTAAACCACCTTTCTGACAGCTGCAAGATGTCCGAATCACAAAAGTAGGACACTTTTGTCCTTCTCAAGGTCTGAAGATATCTTAATGTACTAATACATTAAAAGCTGAAGCTGTACTTATTATAGCTTAAAGGCATTAGAGCTCTCTCAAAGATATGAGTAATACGCTTTCTTGCTCTTCTGTAATGTCGCTAAAGGGTATGCTACTGACTACTGTAAACAAAGACACTTTGCAAGTGACAATGTAAGCTATAATTGTGTTTTATGAGTTACAGTTAAATGTTGTGCTACAGATCTCACAGTAGTCTCATTTAATGCGTATTGTCCTAACGAAGAGGACGGTATACAAATTATGTATATAACGTGATCATGTAACTCAGAAATAAGTATACTTTGAGCAAAGTGGACTGAAAGGAAAGGACGCCAAATATATAAATAAAGAGCTGAGCAGCTGCTAGTAAGCCATTTCTGCACTGCACATCATATCAGACAAAGGGAATAATCGGTATCCTTCTTAATGGATAAGAAAGAGGAGATAAAGTATCTGTCTTCGCCCTTAATGAATCTAGAAAAAGTATAAATACAGCCACAGTACAGCCAGCACTTCAGATTGTTATTGCTGGCAGACTGCAGCTGTCTGAAGTAACATTTCTCCATCTCAGAGGCCTGAGATGTAAAACATTCTGATCCTTGCGTGGACAGCAGTTCTCAGAGGTATCTTGAAGGATCAAGATCTGGATATTTCAAGATATCTTACTTACATTCTTGTGAGACTGCTCTATTCCTAGGATAGAGACCCTTCGAATTCCTATTCTTTGAAAGGGAACCTAACAGTCCATTGGATTTAGGGATTCTTACAAACTAAACTTACTTGGCGTACCAATGCTAGCTAGACCTCTGCGATAGTATCAGAAGGTCCTCTACTTAACAGAGGGACTTCTGAACCTCCTCAGAGCAAGAGACCAGACATGTTCCTGAAGGGAAAGGAGACTCCCTGTACTCTGTGAGATGTGCACAATCCTTGTACAGCGCATACACAGATTGGCACAGCCAAAGAGACTTTAAACAGCTTTAAGCTAACACATAGTATTTATATGTTCAGCATTGCTGTCTAAAACTAGAGAGAATATGCAGAGCATGTACCTAGACAATGCCTGATCTTAATGGTGATCAGTTGAGAATCTTAATAGAAGTCTTTAAAGGATTCAAGACAGAAAATACAGATATCAGGGATAACTTCCTATGTTCTCATCGAGCTTAGATTCTTAAGAGGACTACGGATGAAACAGCAAGGTATAGTGTGTGTTCTGCACTGAAATATTATGGTTGAACTTAGGATGCTTCTAACCAAATGTTTCTCCAAAGAAGTAACCATATTTTTACAGGATTTCTGTAACCTTATATTCTGAATGAAAGTGCATTGCACTAAGGATACTTTATATTCTGATTAAGATTTTCCTTTATGGAGGCATAGAGAGTGTGAATGATTACTTGCTATATAAACATGTTTAAGTCTAATGATGTCTAGCCATATATGATATTTTAAGGCTTTGCAACCAAAAAGCATATATTATATAATGTAAAAAAATGTGTTTTTCATACTTCTACTCTTGTCCAGTATTATAAATTTATTGGCGTGTTCAAGAGATTTTCTAGGAACCATAAAAAGTTTCTAGGAACCGTTGATTCTGGTCTAGTGGTGTCTCGCTGAACAAGATAACATATCCCTTCTCAGGAAGGGATCCTCTCTAAGAGTGTAGGCAGTTAATGGCAAGAACAGTGATAACCCTGACCCTAACGATAACCCTAACCCTAACCCCAGACCCTGACTGACATTAACCCTAACCCTCACTCTCACCCTCACCCCAACCCTAACCCGAACCCTAACCCTAACCCAACCCCCAGACCCTGTCTCTGACCCTAACCCTAACCCAACCCTAACCCTAACCCTAACCCTAACCCTAACCCTAACCCTAACCCTAACCCTAACCCTAACCCTAACCCTACCGCTACCCTAACCCTAACCCTAACCCTAACCCTAACCCTAACCCTAACCCTAATCCTAACCCTAACCCTAACCCTACCGCTACCCTAACCCTAACCCTAACCCTAACCCCAACCCTAACCCTAACCCTAACCCTGTCATGGTATCTGACATAACTATGGTATTCTGTGAACATGTACAGGATAAATTCCAGGATTAAAACCATGACAACCCTGACCCTAACCCTAACCCCAGACCCTAACCCTTACCCTAACCCAACCCTAACCTAACCTAACCTACCCTAACCCTAACCCTAACCCTAACCCTAACCCTTACCCTAACCCTACCCTATAGCTAACCCAACCCTAACACTTACCCTAACCATAACCCTACACCCAGACCCTGTCTCTGACCCTAACCCTAACCCTAACCCTAAACCTACCCCTACCCCTACCCCTACCCCTACCCCTACCCCTACCCCTACCCCTACCCCTACCCCTACCCCTAACCCTAACCCTTACCCTAACATTAACCCTAACCCTAACCCTGTCTCTTACCCTAACCCTTACTCCTACCCTAATGCTAACCCAACCCTAACACTAACACTAACCCTAACCCTAACCCTACCTCCAGACCCTGTCTCTGACCCTAACCCTATCCCTTACTCTATCCCTAACCCAACCCTAACCCTAACCGTAACCCTAACCCCTAAACCCTAACCCTAACCTTGTCATGGTCTCTCACATAACTATGGTATTCTGTGAACATGTGCAGGATTAATTCCATATAGAGCTAGTACACATCATGCAAACTGGGCCACTGCAGAGGTTTGTGTAATGTATAATGAAAGTCTGTGTAATGCTGACAGGCTGATGGAATACTCTCAAGGTCAGCTCTATCAAGAGCTATCTAATAATGTCATTCTAGTCCTTGTCCTTGAAGGGGCAAAGATAGACAAAGATAGATAAAGGGGCATTCTTTATCTATCAATAAGATGTGACCTAAACCACCTTTCTGACAGCTGCCAGATGTCCGATTCACAAAAGCAGGACACTTTTGTCCTTCTCAAGGTCTTAAGATATCTTAATGTACTAATACATTAAAAGCTGAAGCTGTACTTATTATAGCTTAAAGGCATTAAAGCTCTCTCAAAGATATGAGTAATATGCTTTTTTGTCTTCTGTAATGTCGCTAAAGGCTATGCTTCTGACTACTGTAAACAAAGACACTTTGCAAGTGACAATGTAAGCTATAATTGTGTTTTATGAGTTACAGAGTTAAATGTTGTGCTACAGATCTCACAGTAGTCTCATTTAATGCGTATTGTCCTAACGAAGAGGATGATATACAAATTATGTATATAACGTGATCATGTAACTCAGAAATAAGTGTTTATACTTTAAACAAAGTGGACTGAAAGGATGCCAAATATATAAATAAAGAGCTGAGCAGCTGCTACTAAGCCATTTCTGCACTGCACATCATATCAGACAAAGGGAATAATAGGTATCCCTCTTAATGGATAAGAAAGAGGAGATAAAGGATCTCTCTTCACCCTTAACGAGTCTAGAAACAGTATAAACACATCCACAGTACAACCAGCACTTCAGATTGTTATTGCTGGCAGACTGCAGCTGTCTGAAGTAACATTTCTCCATCTCAGAGGCCTGAAATGTAAAACATTCTGATCCTTGCGTGGACAGCGGTTCTCTGAGGTATCTTGAAGGATCAAGATCTGGATATTACAACATATCTTACAGTCTTCTTGTGACACTGCTCTATTCCTAGGATAGAGACCCTTAGAATTCCTATTCTTTGAATGGAACCTAAGTGCAGTGATCTTTCCATATATTGGAACACGTAGAGTCCATTGGATTTAGGGAATCTTACAAACTAAACCTACTTGGCTTACCAATGCTAGCTAGACCTCTGCGATAGTGTCAGAAGGTCCTCTACATAACAGAGGGACTTCTGAACCTCCTCAGAGCAAGAGATTTTCTAGGAACCATAAAAAGTTTCTAGGAACCGTTGATTCTGGTCTAGTGGTGTCTCGCTGAACAAGATAACATATCCCTTCTCAGGATGGGCTCCTTTCTAACAGTGTAGGCACTTAACGGCAAGAGCCGTGATAACCCTGACCCTAAGGATAACCCTAACCCTAACCCTAACCCTAACCCTAACTCTAACCCTAACCCTAACACTAACACTAACCCTCCTAACCCTAACCCTAACCCTACCCCCAGACCCTCTCTGACCCTAACCCTAACCCAACCCTTACACTAAACCTAACCCCAGACCCTAACCCTCACCCTTACCCTTACCCTAACCCTAACCCTAACCCTAACCCTAACCCTAACCCAACCCTTACCCTACCTCCAGACCCTGTCTCCGAACCTCCCTAACCTTAACCCAACCCTAACCCTAACCTTCACCCTACCACCAGACCCTGTCTCTGACCCTAACCTTTACTCTAACCATAACCCTAACCCAACCCTAACCGTAACCATAACCCCTAAACCCTAACTCTAACCTTGTCATGGTTTCTGATTTAACTATGGTATTCTGTGAACATGTGCAGGATTTCCATATAGAGCTAGTACACATCATGCAAACTGGGCCACTGCAGAGGTTTGTGTAATGTATAATGAAAGTCTGTGTAATGCTGACAGGCTGATGGAATACTCTCAAGGTCAGCTCTATCAAGAGCTACCTAATAATGTCATTCTAGTCCTTGTCCTTGAAGGGGCAAAGCAGAGCACCATTCTATATCTATCAATAAGATGTGACCTAAACCACCTTTCTGACAGCTGCAAGATGTCCGAATCACAAAAGCAGGACACTTTTGTCCTTCTCAAGGTCTTAAGATATCTTAATGTACTAATACATTAATTGCTGAAATTGTACTTATTATAGCAAAGGCATTAGAGCTCTCTCAAAGATATGAGTAATACGCTTTCTTGCTCTTCGGTAATGTCGCTAAAGGGTATGCTACTGACTACTGTAAACAAAGACACTTTGCAAGTGACAATGTAAGCTACAATTGTGTTTTATGAGTTACAGTTAAATGTTGTGCTACAGATCTCACAGTAGTCTCATTTAATGCGTATTGTCCTAACGAAGAGGACGGTATACAAATTATGTATATAACGTGATCATGTAACTCAGAAATAAGTATACTTTGAGCAAAGTGGACTGAAAGGAAAGGACGCCAAATATATAAATAAAGAGCTGAGCAGCTGCTAGTAAGCCATTTCTGCACTGCACATCATATCAGACAAAGGGAATAATAGGTATCCCTCTTAATGGATAAGAAAGAGGAGATAAAGGATCTCTCTTCACCCTTAACGAGTCTAGAAACAGTATAAACACATCCACAGTACAACCAGCACTTCAGATTGTTATTGCTGGCAGTCTGCAGCTGTCTGAAGAAACATTTCTCCATCTCAGAGGCCTGAAATGTAAAACATTCTGATCCTTGCGTGGACAGCAGTTCTCTGAGGTATCTTGAAGGATCAAGATCTGGATATTACAACATATCTTACAGTCTTCTTGTGACACTGCTCTATTCCTAGGATAGAGACCCTTAGAATTCCTATTCTTTGAATGGAACCTAAGTGCAGTGATCTTTCCATATATTGGAACACATAGAGTCCATTGGATTTAGGGATTCTTACAAACTAAACCTACTTGGCTTACCAATGCTAGCTAGACCTCTGCGATAGTGTCAGAAGGTCCTCTACATAACAGAGGGACTTCTGAACCTCCTCAGAGCAAGAGACCAGACATGTTCCTGAAGGGAAAGGAGACTCCCTGTACTCTGTGAGATGTGCACAATGCTTGTACAGCGCATACACAGATTGGCACAGCCAAAGAGACTTTAAACAGCTTTAAGCTAACACATAGTATTTATATGTTCAGCATTGCTGTCTAAAACTAGAGAGAATATGCAGAGCATGTACCTAGACAATGCCTGATCTTAATGGTGATAGTTCAGAATCTTAATAGAAGTCTTTAAAGGATTCAAGACAGAAAATACAGATACTCTGGGATAACTTCCTATGTTCTCAAAGAGCTTAGATTCTTAAGAGGACTACGGATGAAACAGCAAGGTATAGTGTGTGTTCTGCACTGAAATATTATGATTGAACTTAGGATGCTTCTAACCAAATCTTTCTCCAAAGAATTAACCATATTTTTACAGGATTTCTGTAACCTTATATTCTGAATGAAAGTGCATTGCACTAAGGATACTTTATATTCTGATTAAGATTCTCCTTTATGGAGGCATAGAGAGTGTGAATGATTACTTGCTATATAAACATGTTTAATGATGTCTAGCCATATATGATATTTTAAGGCTTTGCAACCAAAAAGCATATATATAGTGTAAAAAAATATGTTTTTTATACTTCTACTCTTGTCCAGTATTATAAATTTATTGGCGTGTTCAAGAGATTTTCTATGAACCATAAAAAGTTTCTAGGAACCGTTGATTCTGGTCTAGTGGTGTCTCGCTGAACAAGATAACATATCCCTTCTCAGGATGGGCTCCTTTCTAACAGTGTAGGCGCTTAACGGCAAGAGCCGTGATAACCCTGACCCTAAGGATAACCCTAACCCTAACCCTAACCCTAACCCTAACCCTAACCCTAACCCTAACCCTAACCCTAACCCTAACCCAACCCTTACCCTACCTCCAGACCCTGTCTCTGAACCTAACCCTAACCTTAACCCAACCCTAACCCTAACCTTCACCCTACCACCAGACCCTGTCTCTGACCCTAACCCTTACTCTAACCATAACCCTAACCCAACCCTAACCGTAACCATAACCCCTAAACCCTAACTCTAACCTTGTCATGGTCTCTGATTTAACTATGGTATTCTGTGAACATGTGCAGGATTAATTCCATATAGAGCTAGTACACATCATGCAAACTGGGCCACTGCAGAGGTTTGTGTAATGTATAATGAAAGTCTGTGTAATGCTGACAGGCTGATGGAATACTCTCAAGGTCAGCTCTATCAAGAGCTACCTAATAATGTCATTCTAGTCCTTGTCCTTGAAGGGGCAAAGAAGAGCACCATTCTATATCTATCAATAAGATGTGACCTAAACCACCTTTCTGACAGCTGCAAGATGTCCGATTCACAAAAGCAGGACACTTTTGTCCTTCTCAAGGTCTTAAGATATCTTAATGTACTAACTAATACATTAATTGCTGAAATTGTACTTATTATAGCTTAAAGGCATTAGAGCTCTCTCAAAGATATGAGTAATACGCTTTCTTGCTCTTCGGTAATGTCGCTAAAGGGTATGCTACTGACTACTGTAAACAAAGACACTTTGCAAGTGACAATGTAAGCTACAATTGTGTTTTATGAGTTACAGTTAAATGTTGTGCTACAGATCTCACAGTAGTCTCATTTAATGCGTATTGTCCTAACGAAGAGGACGGTATACAAATTATGTATATAACGTGATCATGTAACTCAGAAATAAGTATACTTTGAGCAAAGTGGACTGAAAGGAAAGGACGCCAAATATATAAATAAAGAGCTGAGCAGCTGCTAGTAAGCCATTTCTGCACTGCACATCATATCAGACAAAGGGAATAATAGGTATCCCTCTTAATGGATAAGAAAGAGGAGATAAAGGATCTCTCTTCATCCTTAATGAGTTTAGAAACAGTATAAACACATCCACAGTACAACCAGCACTTTAGATTGTTATTGCTGGCAGTCTGCAGCTGTCTGAAGTAACATTTCTCCATCTCAGAGACCTGAAATGTAAAACATTCTGATCCTTGCGTGGACAGCGGTTCTCTGAGGTATCTTGAAGGATCAAGATCTGGATATTACAACATATCTTACAGTCTTCTTGTGACACTGCTCTATTCCTAGGATAGAGACCCTTAGAATTCCTATTCTTTGAATGGAATTGTGCAGTGATCTTTCCATATATTGGAACACATAGAGTCCATTGGATTTAGGGATTCTTACAAACTAAACCTACTTGGCTTACCAATGCTAGCTAGACCTCTGCGATAGTGTCAGAAGGTCCTCTACATAACAGAGGGACTTCTGAACCTCCTCCGAGCAAGAGACCAGACGTGTTCCTGAAGGGAAAGGAGACTCCCTGTACTCTGTGAGATGTGCACAATGCTTGTACAGCGCATACACAGATTGGCACAGCCAAAGAGACTTTAAACAGCTTTAAGCTAACACATAGTATTTATATGTTCAGCATTGCTGTCTAAAACTAGAGAGAATATGCAGAGCATGTACCTAGACAATGCCTGATCTTAATGGTGATCAGTTCAGAATCTTAATAGAAGTCTTTAAAGGATTCAAGACAGAAAATACAGATACTCTGGGATAACTTCCTATGTTCTCATAGAGCTTAGATTCTTAAGAGGACTACGGATGAAACAGCAAGGTATAGTGTGTGTTCTGCACTGAAATATTATGATTGAACTTAGGATGCTTCTAACCAAATCTTTCTCCAAAGAATTAACCATATTTTTACAGGATTTCTGTAACCTTATATTCTGAATGAAAGTGCATTGCACTAAGGATACTTTATATTCTGATTAAGATTCTCCTTTATGGAGGCATAGAGAGTGTGAATGATTACTTGCTATATAAACATGTTTAATGATGTCTAGCCATATATGATATTTTAAGGCTTTGCAACCAAAAAGCATATATTATATAATGTAAAAAAATATGTTTTTTATACTTCTATTCTTGTCCAGTATTATAAATTTATTGGCGTGTTCAAGAGATTTTCTAGGAACCATAAAAAGTTTCTAGGAACCGTTGATTCTGGTCTAGTGGTGTCTCGCTGAACAAGATAACATATCCCTTCTCAGGATGGGCTCCTTTCTAACAGTGTAGGCACTTAACGGCAAGAGCCGTGATAACCCTGACCCTAAGGATAACCCTAACCCTAACCCTAACCCTAACCCTAACCCTAACACTAACCCTAACCCTAACCCTAACCCTAACCCTACCCCCAGACCCTCTCTGACCCTAACCCTAACCCAACCCTTACACTAAACCTAACCCCAGACCCTAACCCTCACCTTACCCTTACCCTAACCCTAACCCTAACCCTAACCCTAACCCTAACCCTAACCCTAACCCTAACCCCAGACCCTAACCCTAACCCTAACCCTAACCCAACCCTTACCCTACCTCCAGACCCTGTCTCTGAACCTAACCCTAACCTTAACCCAACCCTAACCCTAACCTTCACCCTACCACCAGACCCTGTCTCTGACCCTAACCCTTACTCTAATCATAACCCTAACCCAACCCTAACCGTAACCATAACCCCTAAACCCTAACTCTAACCTTGTCATGGTCTCTGATTTAACTATGGTATTCTGTGAACATGTGCAGGATTAATTCCATATAGAGCTAGTACACATCATGCAAACTGGGCCACTGCAGAGGTTTGTGTAATGTATAATGAAAGTCTGTGTAATGCTGACAGGCTGATGGAATACTCTCAAGGTCAGCTCTATCAAGAGCTACCTAATAATGTCATTCTAGTCCTTGTCCTTGAAGGGGCAAAGCAGAGCACCATTCTATATCTAATATGATGTGACCTAAACCACCTTTCTGACAGCTGCAAGATGTCCGAATCACAAAAGTAGGACACTTTTGTCCTTCTCAAGGTCTTAAGATATCTTAATGTACTAATACATTAATTGCTGAAATTGTACTTATCATAGCTTAAAGGCATTAGAGCTCTCTCAAAGATATGAGTAATACGCTTTCTTGCTCTTCTGTAATGTCGCTAAAGGGTATGCTACTAACTACTGTAAACAAAGACACTTTGCAAGTGACAATGTAAGCTACAATTGTGTTTTATGAGTTACAGTTAAATGTTGTGCTACAGATCTCACAGTAGTCTCATTTAATGCGTATTGTCCTAACGAAGAGGACGGTATACAAATTATGTATATAACGTGATCATGTAACTCAGAAATAAGTATACTTTGAGCAAAGTGGACTGAAAGGAAAGGACGCCAAATATATAAATAAAGAGCTGAGCAGCTGCTAGTAAGCCATTTCTGCACTGCACATCATATCAGACAAAGGGAATAATAGGTATCCCTCTTAATGGATAAGAAAGAGGAGATAAAGGATCTCTCTTCACCCTTAATGAGTCTAGAAACAGTATAAACACATCCACAGTACAACCAGCACTTTAGATTGTTATTGCTGGCAGTCTGCAGCTGTCTGAAGTAACATTTCTCCATCTCAGAGACCTGAAATGTAAAACATTCTGATCCTTGCGTGGACAGCAGTTCTCTGAGGTATCTTGAAGGATCAAGATCTGGATATTACAACATATCTTACAGTCTTCTTGTGACACTGCTCTATTCCCAGGATAGAGACCCTTAGAATACCTATTCTTTGAATGGAATTGTGCAGTGATCTTTCCATATATTGGAACACATAGAGTCCATTGGATTTAGGGATTCTTACAAACTAAACCTACTTGGCTTACCAATGCTAGCTAGACCTCTGCGATAGTGTCAGAAGGTCCTCTACATAACAGAGGGACTTCTGAACCTCCTCAGAGCAAAAGACCAGACATGTTCCTGAAGGGAAAGGAGACTCCCTGTACTCTGTGAGATGTGCACAATGCTTGTACAGCGCATACACAGATTGGCACAGCCAAAGAGACTTGAAACAGCTTTAAGCTAACACATAGTATTTACATGTTCAGCGTTGCTGTCTAAAACTAGAGAGAATATGCCTAGCATGTACATAGACAATGCCTGATCTTAATGGTGATCAGTTAAGAATCTTAATAGAAGTCTTTAAAGGATTCAAGACTTAGAAAATACAGATACTCTGGGATAACTTCCTATGTTCTCATAGAGCTTAGATTCTTAAGAGGACTACAGATGAAACAGCAAGGTATAGTGTGTGTTCTGCACTGAAATATTATGATTGAACGTAGGATGCTTCTAACCAAATCTTTCTCCAAAGAATTAACCATATTTTTACAGGATTTCTGTAACCTTATATTCTGAATGAAAGTGCATTGCACTAAGGATACTTTATATTCTGATTAAGATTCTCCTTTATGGAGGCATAGAGAGTGTGAATGATTACTTGCTATATAAACATGTTTAAGTCTAATGATGTCTAGCCATATATGATATTTTAAGGCTTTGCAACCAAAAAGCATATATTATATAATGTAAAAAAATGTGTTTTTTCTACTCTTGTCCAGTATTATAAATTTATTGGCGTCTTCAAGAGATTTTCTAGGAACCATAAAAAGTTTCTAGGAACCGTTGATTCTGGTCTAGTGGTGTCTCGCTGAACAAGATAACATATCCCTTCTCAGGAAGGGATCCTCTCTAAGAGTGTAGGCAGTTAACGGCAAGAACCGTGATAACCCTGACCCTAACGATAACCCTAACCCTAACCTCAGACCCTGACTGACATTAACCCTAACGCTCACCCCAACCCTAACCCTAACCCAACCCCCAGACCCTGTCTCTGACCCTAACCCTAACCCAACCCTAACCCTAACCCTAACCCTAACCCTAACCCTAACCCTAACCCTAACACTAACCCTAACCCTAACCCTAACCCTAACCCTAACCCTAACCCTAATCCTAACCCTAACCCTACCGCTACCCTAACCCTAACCCTAACCCTAACCCTAACCCTAACCCTAACCCTAACCCTAACCCTAACCCTAACCCTAACCCTAACCCTAACCCTAACCCTAACCCTAACCCTAACCCTGTCATGGTATCTGACATAACTATGGTATTCTGTGAACATGTACAGGATTAATTCCAGGATTAAAACCATGACAACCCTGACCCTAACCCTAACCCCAGACCCTAACCCTTACCCTAACCCAACCCTAACCTAACCTAACCTAACCTAACCTAAACTAACCTAACCCTAACCCTAACCCTAACCCTAACCCTATCGGTAACCCAACCCTAACCCTAACCCTAACCCTTTCCCTAACCCTAACCCTAACCCTAACCCTTACCCTTACCCTAACCCTAACCCTAACCCTAACCCTAACCCTACCCTATCGCTAAACCAACCCTAACCCTTACCCTAACCCTAACCCTACACCCAGACCCTGTCTCTGACCCTAACCTTAACCCTAATCCTAACCCTAACCCTAACCCTAACCCTAACCCTAACCCTAACCCTAACCCTAACCCTAACCCTAACCCTTACCCTAACATTAACCCTAACTCTAACCCTGTCTCTTACCATAACCCTTACTCTAACCCTAATGCTAACCCAACCCTAACCCTAACCCTAACACTAACCCTAACCCTAACCCTACCCCCAGACCCAGTCTCTGACCCTAACCCTATCACTCTATCCCTAACCCTAACCCAACCCTAACCCTAACCGTAACCCTAACCCCTAAACCCTAAACCCTAAACCCTAACCCTAACCTTGTCTTGGTCTCTGACATAACTATGGTATTCTGTGAACATGTGCAGGATTAATTCCATATAGAGCTAGTACACATCATGCAAACTGGGCCACTGCAGAGGTTTGTGTAATGTATAATGAAAGTCTGTGTAATGCTGACAGGCTGATGAAATGCTCTCAAGGTCAGCTCTATCAAGAGCTACCTAATAATGTCATTCTAGTCCTTGTCCTTGAAGGGGCAAAGATAGACAAAGATAGATAAAGGGGCATTCTTTATCTATCAATAAGATGTGACCTAAACCACTTTTCTGACAGCTGCCAGATGTTAGAATCACAAAAGCAGGACACTTTTGTCCTCAAGGTCTTAAGATATCTTAATGTACTAATACATTAAAAGCTGAAGCTGTACTTATTATAGCTTAAAGGCATTAAAGCTCTCTCAAAGATATGAGTAATATGCCTTCTTGCTCTTCTGTAATGTCGCTAAAGGCTACGCTACTGACTACTGTAAACAAAGACACTTTGCAAGTGACAATGTAAGCTATAATTGTGTTTTATGAGTTACAGAGTTAAATGTTGTGCTACAGATCTCACAGTAGTCTCATTTAATGCGTATTGTCCTAACGAAGAGGATGGTATACAAATTATGTATATAACGTGATCATGTAACTCAGAAATAAGTGTTTATACTTTGAGCAGTGGACTGAAAGGAAAGGACGCCAAATATATAAATAAAGAGCTGAGCAGCTGCTAGTAAGCCATTTCTGCACTGCACATCATATCAGACAAAGGGAATAATAGGTATCCCTCTTAATGGATAAGAAAGAGGAGATAAAGGATCTCTCTTCACCCTTAATGAGTCTAGAAACAGTATAAACACATCCACAGTACAGCCAGCACTTCAGATTGTTATTGCTGGCAGACTGCAGCTGTCTGAAGTAACATTTCTCCATCTCAGAGGCCTGAGATGTAAAACATTCTGATCCTTGTGTGGACAGCAGTTCTCTGAGGTATCTTGAAGGATCAAGATCTGGATATTACAACATATCTTACAGTCTTCTTGTGACACTGCTCTATTCCTAGGATAGAGACCCTTAGAATTCCTATTCTTTGAATGGAACCTAAGTGCAGTGATCTTTCCATATATTGGAACACATAGAGTCAATTGGATTTAGGGATTCTTACAAACTAAACCTACTTGGCTTACCAATGCTAGCTAGACCTCTGTGATAGTGTCAGAAGGTCCTCTACATGACAGAGGGACTTCTGAACCTCCTCAGAGCAAGAGACCAGACATGTTCCTGAAGGAAAAGGAGACTCCCCGTACTCTGTGAGATGTGCACAATGCTTGTACAGAGCATACAGAGATTGGCACAGCCAAAGAGACTTGAAACAGCTTTAAGCTAACACATAGTATTTACATGTTCAGCGTTGCTGTCTAAAACTAGAGAGAATATGCATAGCATGTACATAGACAATGCCTGATCTTAATGAAGATCAGTTAAGAATCTTAATAGAAGTCTTTAAAGGATTCTAGAAAATACAAATACTCTGGGATAACTTCCTATGTTCTCATAGAGCTTAGATTCTTAAGAGGACTACAGATGACACAGCAAGGTATAGTGTGTGTTCTGCACTGAAATATTATGATTGAACTTAGGATGCTTCTAACCAAATCTTTCTCCTAAGAATTAACCATATTTTTACAGGATTTCTGTAACCTTATATTCTGAATGAAAGTGCATTGCACTAAGGATACTTTATATTCTGATTAAGATTCTCCTTTATGGAGGCATAGAGAGTGTGAATGATTACTTGCTATATAAACATGTTTAAGTCTAATGATGTCTAGCCATATATGATATTTTAAGGCTTTGCAACCAAAAAGCATATATTATATAATGTAAAAAAATTTGTTTTTTATACTTCTACTCTTGTCCAGTATTATAAATTTATTGGCGTCTTCAAGAGATTTTCTAGGAACCATAAAAAGTTTCTAGGAACCGTTGATTCTGGTCTAGTGGTGTCTCGCTGAACAAGATAACATATCCCTTCTCAGGAAGGGATCCTCCCTAAGAGTGTAGGCAGTTAACGGCAAGAACCGTGATAACCCTGACCCTAACGATAACCCTAACCCTAACCCCAGACCCTGACTGACATTAACCCTAACCCTTACCCCAACCGTAACCCTAACCCTAACCCCAACCCTAACCCTAACCCTAACCCTAATCCTAACCCTAACCCTAACCCTAACCCTACCGCTACCGTAACCCTAACCCTAACCCTAACCCTAACCCTAACCCTAACCGTAACCCTGTCATGGTATCTGACATAACTATGGTATTCTGTGAACATGTACAGGATTAATTCCAGGATTAAAACCATGACAACCCTGACCCTAACCCTAACCCCAGACCCTAACCCTTACCCTAACCCAACCCTAACCTAACCTAACCTAACCTAACCTAACCTAACCTAACCCTAACCCTAACCCTAACCCTATCGCTAACCCTAACCCTAACCCTAACCCTAACCCTAACCCTAACCCTTACCCTTACCCTTACCCTAACCCTAACCCTTACCCTAACCATAACCCTACACCCAGACCCTGTCTCTGACCCTAACCCTAACCCTAATCCTAACCCTAAACCTAACCCTAACCCTAACCCTAACCCTAACCCTACCCCTACCCCTTACCCTAACATTAACCCTAACCTTAACCCTGTCTCTTACCCTAACCCTTACTCTAACCCTAATGCTAACCCAACCCTAACCCTAACACTAACCCTAACCCTAACCCTAGCCCCAGACCCTGTCTCTGACCCTAACCCTATCCCTTACTCTATCCCTAACCCTAACCCAACCCTAACCCTAACCGTAACCCTAACCCCTAAACCCTAACCCTAACCCTAACCTTGTCTTGGTCTCTGACATAACTATGGTATTCTGTGAACATGTGCAGGATTAATTCCATATAGAGCTAGTACACATCATGCAAACTGGGCCACTGCAGAGGTTTGTGTAATGTATAATGAAAGTCTGTGTAGTGCTGACAGGCTGATGGAATACTCTCAAGGTCAGCTCTATCAAGAGCTACCTAATAATGTCATTCTAGTCCTTGTCCTTGAAGGGGCAAAGATAGACAAAGATAGATAAAGGGGCATTCTTTATCTATCAATAAGATGTGACCTAAACCACTTTTCTGACAGCTGCCAGATGTTAGAATCACAAAAGCAGGACACTTTTGTCCTTCTCAAGGTCTTAAGATATCTTAATGTACTAATACATTAAAAGCTGAAGCTGTACTTATAATAGCTTAAAGGCATTAAAGCTCTCAAAGATATGAGTAATATGCTTTCTTGCTCTTCTGTAATGTCGCTAAAGGCTATGCTTCTGACTACTGTAAAGAAAGACACTTTGCAAGTGACAATGTAAGCTATAATTGTGTTTTATGTTACAGTTAAATGTTGTGCTACAGATCTCACAGTAGTCTCATTTAATGCGTATTGTCTTAACGAAGAGGATGGTATACAAATTATGTATATAACGTGATCATGTAACTCAGAAATAAGTATACTTTAAACAAAGTGGACTGAAAGGATGCCAAATATATAAATAAAGAGCTGAGCAGCTGCTAGTAAGCCATTTCTGCACTGCACATCATATCAGACAAAGGGAATAATAGGTATCCCTCTTAATGGATAAGAAAGAGGAGATAAAGGATCTCTCTTCACCCTTAATGAGTCTAGAAACAGTATAAACACATCCCACAGTACAGCCAGCACTTCAGATTGTTATTGCTGGCAGACTGCAGCTATCTGAAGTAACATTTCTCCATCTCAAGAGGCCTGAGATGTAAAACATTCTGATCCTTGTGTGGACAGCAGTTCTCTGAGGTATCTTGAAGGATCAAGATCTGGATATTACAACATATCTTACAGTCTTCTTGTGACACTGCTCTATTCCTAGGATAGAGACCCTTAGAATTCCTATTCTTTGAATGGAACCTAAGTGCAGTGATCTTTCCATATATTGGAACACATAGAGTCCATTGGATTTAGGGATTCTTACAAACTAAACCTACTTGGCTTACCAATGCTAGCTAGACCTCTGCGATAGTGTCAGAAGGTCCTCTACATAACAGAGGGACTTCTGAATCTCCTCAGAGCAAGAGACCAGACATGTTCCTGAAGGGAAAGGAGACACCCCGTACTCTGTGAGATGTGCACAATGCTTGTACAGAGCATACAGAGATTGGCACAGCCAAAGAGACTTGAAACAGCTTTAAGCTAACACATAGTATTTACATGTTCAGCGTTGCTGTCTAAAACTAGAGAGAATATGCATAGCATATAACATAGACAATCATCTTAATGATGATCAGTTAAGAATCTTAATAGTAGTCAAAAGGATTCAACACAGAAAATACAGATACTCTGGGATAACTTCCTATGTTCTCATGGAGCTTAGATTCTTAAAAGAGGACTACAGATGACACAGCAAAGTATAGTGTTTCTTCTGTACTGAAATATTATGATTTAAGTTAGGATGCTTCTAACCAAATCTTTCTCCAAAGAATTAACCATATTCTTACTGGATTTCTGTAACCTTATAATCTAAATGAAAGTGCATTGCACTAAGGATACTTTATGAGTATATTCTGATTAAGATACTCCTTTATGGAGGCATAGAGAGTGTGAATGATTACTTCCTATATACATGTTTAAGATTAATGATGTCTAGCCATATATGATATTTTAAGGCATTGCAACAAAAAGCATATATTATATAATGTAAAAAAATGTGTTTTTTATACTTCTACTCTTGTCCAGTATTATAAATTTATTGGCGTGTTCAAGAGTTTCTAGGAACCATAACAAGTTTCTAGGAACCGTTGATTCATGTCTAGTGGTGTCTCGCTGAACAAGATAACATATCCCTTCTTTCTAAGAGTGTAGGCACTTAACGGCAAGAACCGTGATAACCCTGACCCTGACGATACCCAAACCATAACCCTAACCCCAGACCCTGACTGACCCTAACCCTTACCCTAACCCTAACCCTAACCCTCACTTATCCTAACCCTAACCCTAACCCTAACTCCAGACCCTGTGTCTGACCCTAACCCTAGCCCTAGCGATAACCCTAACCCTAACCCTACCCTCAGACCCTGTCTGTGACCCTAACCCTAACCCTAACCCTAACCCAACCCTAACCCTAACCCTAACCCTAACCCCAGACCCTAACCCTCACCCTTACCCTTACCCTTACCCTAACCCTAGCCCTAACCCTAACCCTAACCCAACCCTAACCCTAAACCTAACCCTAACCCTAACCCTTACCCCAGACCCTAACCCTCACCCTTACCCTTACCCTTACCCTAACCCTAACCCTAACCCAACCCTTACCCTACCCCCAGACCCTGTCTCTGACCCTAACCCTTACTCTAACCATAACCCCTAAACCCTAACTCTAACCTTGTCATGGTCTCTGATTTAACTACGGTATTCTGTGAACATGTGCAGGATTAATTCCATATAGAGCTAGTACACATCATGCAAACTGGGCCACTGCAGAGGTTTGTGTAATGTATAATGAAAGTCTGTGTAATGCTGACAGGCTGATGGAATACTCTCAAGGTCAGCTCTATCAAGAGCTACCTAATAATGTCATTCTAGTCCTTGTCCTTGAAGGGGCAAAGCAGAGCACCATTCTTTATCTATCAATAAGATGTGACCTAAACAACCTTTCTGACAGCTGCAAGATGTCAGAATCACAAAAGTAGGACACTTTTGTCCTTCTCAAGGTCTTAAGATATCTTAATGTACTAATACATTAATTGCTGAAATTGTACTTATTATAGCTTAAAGGCATTAAAGTTCTCTCAAAGATATGAGTAATACGCTTTCTTGCTCTTCTGTAATGTCGCTAAAGGCTATGCTACTGACTACTGTAAACAAAGACACTTTGCAAGTGACAATGTAAGCTATAATTGTGTTTTATGAGTTACAGAGTTAAATGTTGTGCTACAGATCTCACAGTAGTCTCATTTAATGCGTATTGTCCTAACGAAGAGGATGGTATACAAATTATGTATATAACGTGATCATGTAACTCAGAAATAAGTGTTTATACTTTAAACAAAGTGGACTGAAAGGATGCCAAATATATAAATAAAGAGCTGAGCAGCTGCTAGTAAGCCATTTCTGCACTGCACATCATATCAGACAAAGGGAATAATAGGTATCCCTCTTAATGGATAAGAAAGAGGAGATAAAGGATCTCTCTTCACCCTTAATGAGTCTAGAAACAGTATAAACACATCCACAGTACAGCCAGCACTTCAGATTGTTATTGCTGGCAGACTGCAGCTGTCTGAAGTAACATTTCTCCATCTCAGAGGCCTGAGATGTAAAACATTCTGATCCTTGCGTGGACAGCAGTTCTCTGAGGTATCTTGAAAGATCAAGATCTGGATATTACAACATATCTTACAGTCTTCTTGTGACACTGCTCTATTCCTAGGATAGAGACCCTATTCTTTGAATGGAACCTAAGTGCAGTGATCTTTCCATATATTGGAACACATAGAGTCCATTGGATTTAGGGATTCTTACAAACTAAACCTACTTGGCTTACCGATGCTAGCTAGACCTCTGCGATAGTGTCAGAAGGTCCTCTACATAACAGAGGGACTTCTGAACCTCCTCAGAGCAAGAGACCAGACATGTTCCTGTAGGGAAAGGAGACACCCCGTACTCTGTGAGATGTGCACAATGCTTGTACAGAGCATACAGAGATTGGCACAGCCAAAGACTTGAAACAGCTTTAAGCTAACACATAGTATTTACATGTTCAGCGTTGCTGTCTAAAAGTAGAGAGAATATGCGTAGCATGTACATAGACAATGCCTGATCTTAATGATGATCAGTTAAGAATCTTAATCTTAATCTTAAGTCTTTAAAGACTTAGAAAATACAGATACTCGGGGATAACTTCCTATGTTCTCATAGATTCTTAAGAGGACTACAGATGACACAGCAAGGTATAGTTATTCTTCTGTACTGAAATATTATGATTTAAGTTAGGATGCTTCTAACCAAATCTTTCTCCAAAGAATTAACCATATTCTTACTGGATTTCTGTAACCTTATAATCTGAATGAAAGTGCATTGCACTAAGGATTTTATATTCTGATTAAGATACTCCATTATGGAGGCATAGAGAGTGTGAATGATTACTTCCTATATACATGTTCAAGATTAAAGATGTCTAGCCATATATGATATTTTAAGGCTTTGCAACAAAAAAGCATATATTATATAATGTAAAAAAATGTGTTTTTTATACTTCTACTCTTGTCCAGTATTATAAATTTATTGGCGTGTTCAAGAGATTTTCTGGGAACCATAACAAGTTTCTAGGAACCGTTGATTCATGTCTAGTGGTGTCTCGCTGAACAAGATAACATATCCCTTCTTTCTAAGTGTAGGCACTTAACGGCAAGAACCGTGATAACCCTGACCCTGACGATACCCAAACCATAACCCTAACCCCAGACCCTGACTGACCCTAACCCTTACCCTAACCCTAACCCTAACCCTAACACTTATCCTAACCCTAACCCTAACCCTAACTCCAGACCCTGTGTCTGACCCTAACCCTAGCCCTAGCGATAACCCTAACCCTAACCCTACCCTCAGACCCTGTCTGTGACCCTAACCCTAACCCAACCCTAACCCTAACCCTAACCCTAACCCTAACCGCAGACCCTAACCCTCACCCTTACCCTTACCCTTACCCTTACCCTAACCCTAACCCTAACCCTAACCCTAACCCTAACCCTAACCCTAACCCTAACCCTAACCCAACCCTAACCCTAACCCTAACCCTAACCCTTACGCCAGACCCTAACCCTCACCCTTACCCTTACCCTTACCCTAACCCTAACCCTAACCCTAACCCTAACCCTAACCCAACCCTTACCCTACCCCCAGACCCTGTCTCTGACCCTAACCCTTACTCTAACCATAACCCCTAAACCCTAACTCTAACCTTGTCATGGTCTCTGATTTAACTACGGTATTCTGTGAACATGTGCAGGATTAATTCCATATAGAGCTAGTACACATCATGCAAACTGGGCCACTGCAGAGGTTTGTGTAATGTATAATGAAAGTCTGTGTAATGCTGACAGGCTGATGGAATACTCTCAAGGTCAGCTCTATCAAGAGCTACCTAATAATTTCATTCTAGTCCTTGTCCTTGAAGGGGCAAAGCAGAGCACCATTCTTTATCAATAAGATGTGACCTAAACCACCTTTCTGACAGCTGCAAGATGTCAGAATCAGAAAAGTAGGACACTTTTGTCCTTCTCAAGGTCTTAAGATATCTTAATGTACTAATACATTAATTGCTGAAATTGTACTTATTATAGCTTAAAGGCATTAAATCTCTCTCAAAGATATGAGTAATGCGCTTTCTTGCTCTTCTGTAATGTCGCTAAAGGCTATGCTACTGACTACTGTAAACAAAGACACTTTGCAAGTGACAATGTAAGCTATAATTGTGTTTTATGAGTTACAGAGTTAAATGTGCTACAGATCTCACAGTAGTCTCATTTAATGCGTATTGTCCTAACGAAGAGGATGGTATACAAATTACGTATATAACGTGATCATGTAACTCAGAAATAAGTGTTTATACTTTAAACAAAGTGGACTGAAAGGATGCCAAATATATAAATAAAGAGCTGAGCAGCTGCTAGTAAGCCATTTCTGCACTGCACATCATATCAGACAAAGGGAATAATAGGTATCCCTCTTAATGGATAAGAAAGAGGAGATAAAGGATCTCTCTTCACCCTTAATGAGTCTAGAAACACTATAAACACATCCACAGTACAGCCAGCACTTCAGATTGTTATTGCTGGCAGACTGCAGCTGTCTGAAGTAACATTTCTCCATCTCAGAGGCCTGAGATGTAAAACATTCTGATCCTTGTGTGGACAGCAGTTCTCTGAGGTATCTTGAAGGATCAAGATCTGGATATTACAACATATCTTACAGTCTTCTTGTGACACTGCTCTATTCCTAGGATAGAGACCCTTAGAATTCCTATTCTTTGAATGGAACCTAAGTGCAGTGATCTTTCCATATATTGGAACACATAGAGTCCATTGGATTTAGGGATTCTTACAAACTAAACCTACTTGGCTTACCAATGCTAGCTAGACCTCTGCGATAGTGTCAGAAGGTCCTCTACATAACAGAGGGACTTCTGAACCTCCTCAGAGCAAGAGACCAGACATGTTCCTGAAGGGAAAGGAGACACCCCGTACTCTGTGAGATGTGCACAATGCTTGTACAGAGCATACAGAGATTGGCACAGCCAAAGAGACTTGAAACAGCTTTAAGCTAGCACATAGTATTTACATGTTCAGCGTTGCTGTCTAAAACTAGAGAGAATATGCATAGCATCTACATAGACAATCATCTTAATGATGATCAGTTAAGAATCTTAATAGTAGTCTTAAAAGGATTCAACACAGAAAATACAGATACTCTGGGATAACTTCCTATGTTCTCATGGAGCTTAGACTACAGATGACACAGCAAAGTATAGTGTTTCTTCTGTACTGAAATATTATGATTTAAGTTAGGATGCTTCTAACCAAATCTTTCTCCAAAGAATTAACCATATTCTTTCTGGATTTCTGTAACCTTATAATCTGAATGAAAGTGCATTGCACTAAGGATACTTTATGAGTATATTCTGATTAAGATACTCCTTTATGGAGGCATAGAGAGTGTGAATGATTACTTCCTATATACATGTTTAAGATTAATGATGTCTAGCCATATATGATATTTTAAGGCTTTGCAACAAAAAAGCATATATTATATAATGTAAAAAAATGTGTTTTTTATACTACTCTTGTCCAGTATTATAAATTTATTGGCGTGTTCAAGAGATTTTCTAGGAACCATAACAAGTTTCTAGGAACCGTTGATTCATGTCTAGTGGTGTCTCGCTGAACAAGATAACATATCCCTTCTTTCTAAGAGTGCAGGCACTTAACGGCAAGAACCGTGATAACCCTGACCCTGACGATACCCAAACCATAACCCTAACCCCAGACCCTGACTGACCCTAACCCTTACCCTCACTAACCCTAACCCTAACCCTAACACTTATCCTAACCCT
>NW_026612318.1:107500-110000 GCF_029931775.1 Euleptes europaea
CCCTTACCCTAACTATACCAAAATCCAACCCTAACCCTAACCCTACCCCAGACCCCTTCTGTGACCCAAACCCTACCCTAACCCTAACCCTAACCCTAACCCTAACCCTAACCCTAACCCTAACCCTAACCATATCGCTAACCCTAACCCTAACCCTTACCCTAACCCTACCCTATCGCTAAACCAACCCTAACCCTAACCCTAACCCTAACCCTAACCCAACCCTAACCCTAAATCTAACCCTAACCCTAACCCTAACCCTAACCCTAACCCTAACCCTAACCATATCGCTAACCCTAACCCTAACCCTTACCCTAACCCTACCCTATCGCTAAACCAACCCTAACCCTAACCCTAACCCTAACCCAACCCTAACCCTAAAGCTAACCCTAACCTTAACCCTAACCCTAACCTTAACCATAAGCCTAACGCTAACCATAACGCTAACCCTAACCCTAACCCTTAACCCTCACCCTAACCCTAACCTATATTCTGATTAATATTCTCCTTTGTGGAGGCATAGAAAGTGTGAATGATTACTTGCTATATAAACATGTTAAAGACAAATGATGTCTAGCCATATATGATATTTTAAGGCTTTGCAACCAAAAAGCATACATTATATAATGTAAAAAAATGTGTTTTTTATACTTCTACTCTTATCCAGTATTATAAATTTATTGGCGTGTTAAAGAGATTATCTAGGAACCATAACAAGTTTCTAGGAACCGTTGATTCTGGTCTAGTGGTGTCTCGCTGAACAAGATAACATATCCCTTCTCAGGAAGGGATCCTCTCTAAGAGTGTAGGCAGTTAACGGCAAGAACCGTGATAACCCTGACCCTGACGATAAACCTAACTCTAACCCTAACCCCAGACCCTAACCCTAACCCTAACACTATCCCTAACCCTAACCCTTTCTCTGACCCTAACCCTAACCCTTACTCTAACCCTAACCCTAACCCAACCCTAACTCTAACACTAACGCTAACCCTAACCCTACCCCCAGACCCTGTCTCTGACCCTAACCCTAACCCTTACTCTAACCCTAACCCTAACCTTGTCATGGTCTCTGACATAACTATGGTATTCTGTTAACATGTGCAGGATTAATTCCATATAGAGCTAGTACACATTAATCAAACTGGGCCACTGCAGAGGTTTGTGTAATGTATAATGAAAGTGTGTAATGCCGACAGGCTGATGGAATACTCTCAAGGTCAGCTCTATCAAAAGCTACCTAATAATGTCATTCTAGTCCTTGTCCTTGAAGGGGCAAAGATAGACAAAGATAGATAAAGGGGCATTATTTATCTATTAATAAGATGTGACCTAAACCACCTTTCTGACAGCTGCAAGACGTCAGATTCACAAAAGCAGGACACTTTTGTCCTTCTCAAGGTCTTAAGATATCTTAATGTACTAATACATTAATTGCTGAAACTGTACTTATTATAGCTTAAAGGCATTAAAGCTCAAAGATATGAGTAATATGCTTTCTTGCTCTTCTGTAATGTCGCTAAAGGCTATACTACTGACTACTGTAAACAAAGACATTTTGCAATTGACAATGTAAGCTATAATTGTGTTTTATGAGTTACAGAGTTTAATGTTGTGCTACAGATCTCACAGTAGTCTCATTTAATGCATACTGTCCTAACGAAGAGGATGGTATACAAATTATGTATATAACGTGATCATGTAACTCAGAAATAAGTGTTTATACTTTGAGCAAAGTGGACTGAAAGGAAAGGACGCCAAATATATAAATAAAGAGCTGAGCAGCTGCTAGTAAGCCATTTCTGCACTGCACATCATATCAGACAAAGGGAATAATAGGTATCCCTCTTAATGGATAAGAAAGAGGAGATAAAGGATCTCTCTTCACCCTTAATGAGTCTAGAAACAGTATAAATACAGCCACAGTACAGCCAGCACGTCAGATTGTTATTGCTGGCAGACTGCAGCTGTCTGAAGTAACATTTCTCCATCTCAGAGGCCTGAGATGTAAAACATTCTGATCCTTGCGTGGACAGCAGTTCTCTGAGGTATCTTGAAGGATCAAGATCTGGATATTTCAACACATCTTACAGTCTTCTTGTGACACTGCTCTATTCCTAGGATAGAGACCCTTAGAATTCCTATTCTTTGAATGGGAACATAAGTGCAGTGATCTTTCCATATATTGGAACACAGAGAGTCCATTGGATGTAGGGATTCTTACAAACTAAACCTACTTGGCTTACCAATGCTAGCTAGACCTCTGCGATAGTGTCAGAAGGTCCTCTACTTAACAGAGGGACTTCTGCACCTCCTGAGAGCAAAAGACCAGAGGTGTTCCTGAAGGGAAAGGAGGCTCCCTGTACTCTGTGAGATGTGCACAATGCTTGTACAGCACAAACACAGATTGGCACAGCCAAAGAGACTTTAAACAGCTTTAAGCTAACACATAGTATTTATATGTTCAGCATTGCTGTCTAAAACTAGACAATATGCATAG
>NW_026612319.1:0-5000 GCF_029931775.1 Euleptes europaea
TGATAAGGGACATGTTATCTTTTTCAGCGAGACACCACTAGACCGGAATCAATGGTTCCTAGAAACTTGTTATGGTTCCTAGAAAATCTGTAATGCCTTTAAGCTATAATAAGTACAGTTTCAGCTATTAATGTACTCTCAGTACATGAAGATATCTTAAGACCTTGAGAGGGACAAAAGTGTCCTGCTTTTCTGATTCTGACATCTGACAGCTGAGTCAGAAAGGTGATTTTGTTCAGAGAACTGCTGTCTACACAAGGATCACAGTCTCAATGTTTTACATCTCAGGCCTCTGAGTTGGAGAAATGTTACTTCAGACAGCTGCAGTCTTCCAGCAATAACCATCTGAAGTCTGGCTGTACTGTGGCTGTATTTATATTGTATTTAGCCTGTCTGCATTACACAGACTTTCCTCTGCAGTGGCCCAGGTTGCATGATGTGTACTAGCTCTATATGGAATTAATCCTGCACATGTTCACAGAATACAATAGTCATGTCAGAGACCATGACAGGGTTAGGGTTAGTGTTAAAGGTTTGAGGTTAGGGTTAGGGTTAGGGTTTGGTTAGGGTCAGGGCTAGGGCTAGGGCTAGGGCTAGGGCGCGGGCTAGGGTTAGGGTTAGGGTTAGGGTTAGGGTTGGGTTAGGCTTAGGGTAAGGGGTAGGGTTAGGGTTAGGGTTAGGGTTAGGGTTAGGGGTTTGAAGTTAGGGTTATGGGTTGGTTAGCGTTAGGGTTAGGGTTATTTGTTTAAAGGGTTAGGTTTAGGGAAAGGGTCAGGGTTAGGATTGGGTAAAGTTAGGGTTACGGTTAGGGTTAGGGTTAGGGCTTGGGTTAAGGTTAGGGTTATTGTTAGGGTTAGAGTAAGAGTTAGAGTTAGAGTTAGAGTTAGAGTTAGAGTTAGAGTTAGGGTTAGGTTAGGGTTAGGGTTAGGGTTTGGGTTGGGTTGGGTTAGGGTTAGGGTTAGGGTTAGGGTTAGGGTTAGGGTTAGGGTTAGGGTTAGGATGAGGGTTAGGGTTAGGGTTAGGGTTAGGGTTAGGGTTAGGGTTGGGTAAGTTAGGGTTACGGTTAGGGTTACGGTTAGGGCTAGGGCTAGGGCTAGGGTTAGGGTTAGGGTTAGGGTTAGGGATATGTTGGGTTAGGGTTAGGGTTAGTTATGTCAGAGTCAATGACAGGGTTAGGGTTAGGGTTAGAAGTTAGAGGTTAGGGTTATGGTTAGGGTTATGTTCGGTTTGTGTTTAGGGTTAGGGTTAGTGTTAGGGTTAGGGTTAGTGTTAGGGTTAGGGCTTAGTGTTAGGGATAAGTTTAGGGTTAGGGTTAGGGTTAGGGTTAGGTTTAGGGTTAGGGTTAGGGTTTTGTTAGGGTTAGGGTTAGGGTTAGGGTCAGGGTTTTATGTTAGCAGGGTTAGGGTTAGGGTTCGGGTTCGGGTTCGGGTTCGGGTTCGGGTTCGGGTTCGGGTTCGGGTTCGGGTTCGGGTTCGGGTTCGGGTTAGGGTTAGGGTTAGGGTTTGGGTTAGCGTTAGGGTTAGGGTTACGGTTAGGTTTGGGTTAGGGTTTGGGTTATGATTGGGTTGGGTTGGGGTTACGGTTAGGGATAGGGTCAGGGTTACGATTGGGTAAAGTTAGGGTTAGGGTTAGGGTTAGGGTTAGGGTTAGGGCTAGGGCTAGGGCTAGGGCTAGGGTTAGGGTTAGGGTTAGGGTAAGGGTAAGGGTTAGGGTTAGGGTTTTGATGTTAGGGTTAGTGTTAGGGTTCGGGTTAGGGTCACGGTTTTTTCGGTTCGGGCTGTTAACTGCCTAAACTCTTAGAAAGGATCGCTTCCTGAGAAGGACATGTTATTTTATTCAGCGAGACACCACTAGACCGGAATCAACGGCTCCTAGAAATTTGTTATGGTTCCTAGAAAATCTGTAATGCCTTTAAGGTATAATAATTACAGTTTTTAGCTATTAATGTACTCTTAGTACATGAAGATATCTTAAGAACTTGAGAAGGTCAAAAGTGTCCTGCTTTTGTGATTGTGACATCTGACAGCTGAGTCAGAAAGGTGATTTTGGTCAGAGAACTGCTGTCTAAACAAGGATCACAGTCTCAATGTTTTACATCTCAGGCCTCTGAGTAGGAGAAATGTTACTTCAGACAGCTGAAGTCTGCCAGCAAAAACCATCTGAAGTCTGGCTGTACTGTGGCTGTATTTATACTGTTTTTAGCCAGTCTTTTTACACAGACTTTCCTTATACATTACACATACCTCTGCAGTGGCCCAGGTTGCATGATGTGTACTAGCTCTATATGGAATTAATCCTGCACATGTTCATAGAATACCATAGTCATGTCAGAGACCATGACAATGTTAGGGTTAGGGTTAGAGGTTAGAGGTTAGGGTTATTTTGGGTTAGGGTTCGGGTTCGGGTTCGGGTACGGGTTCGGGTTCGGGTTCGGGTTCGGGTTAGGGTTAGGGTTAGGGTTCGGGTTCGGGTTCGGGTTAGGATTAGGGTTTGGGTTAGGGTTATGATTGGTTTTGGTTGGGGTTACGGTTAGGGATAGGGTCAGGGTTACGATTGGGTAAAGTTAGGGTTAGGGTTAGGGTTAGGGTTAGGGTTAGGGTTAGGGTTAGGGCTAGGGTTAGGGTTAGGGGTTAGGGTTAGGGTTAGGGTTAGGGTTAGGGTTAGGGCTAGGGTTAGGGTTAGGGTTAGGGTTATGGTTTGATGTTAGGGTTAGTGTTAGGGTTAAGGTTAGGGTCACGGTTTTTTACGGTTCGGACCGTTAACTGCCCACACTCTTAGAAAGGATCGCTTCCTGATAAGGGACATGTTACCTTATTCAGCGAGACACCACTAGACCGGAATCAACGGTTCCTAGAAACTTGTTATGGGTCCTAGAAAATCTGTAATGCCTTTAAGCTATAATAAGTACAGTTTCAGCTATTAATGTACTCTCAGTACATGAAGATGTCTTAAGACCTTGAGAGGGACAAAAGTGTCCCTGCTTTTCTGATTCTGACATCTGACAGCTGAGTCAGAAAGGTGATTTTGGTCAGAGAACTGCTGTCTACACAAGGATGACAGTCTCAATGTTTTACATCTCAGGCCTCTGAGTTGGAGAAATGTTACTTCAGACAGCTGCAGTCTTCCAGCAATAACCATCTGAAGTCTGGCTGTACTGTGGCTGTATTTATATTGTATTTAGCCTGTCTGCATTACACAGACTTTCCTCTGCAGAGGCCCAGGTTGCATGATGTGTACTAGTTCTATATGGAATTAATCCTGCACATGTTCACAGAATACCATAGTCATGTCAGAGACCATGACAGGGTTAGCGTTAGGGTTAAAGGTTTGAGGTTAGGGTTAGGGTTAGGGTTAGGGTTTGGTTAGGGTCAGGGCTAGGGCTAGGGCGAGGGCTAGGGCTATGGCTAGGGCAAGGGTTAGGGTTAGGGTTAGGGTTAGGGTTAGGGTTGGGTTGGGTTAGGGTTAGGGTTAGGGGTAGGGTTAGGTTAGGGTTAGGGTTAAGCTTAGGGGTTTGAGGTTAGGGTTAGGGGTTGGTTAGCGTTAGGGTTAGGATTAGGGTTAGGGTTAATTTTTGGGTTGGGTTGGGTTGGGTTAGGGTTAGGGATAGGGTCAGGGTTAGGATTGGGTAAAGTTAGGGTTACGGTTAGGGTTAGGGTTAGGGCTTGGGTTAAGGTTAGGGTTATTGTTAGGGTTAGAGTTAGAGTTAGAGTTAGAGTTAGAGTTAGAGTTAGAGTTAGGGTTAGGGTTAGGGTTAGGGTTAGGGTTAGGGTTTGGGTTGGGTTGGGTTGGGTTGGGTTTGGGTTGGGTTAGGGTTAGGGTTAGGGTTAGGGTTAGGGGTTAGGATGGAGGGTTAGGGTTAGGGTTAGGGTTAGGGTTAGGGTTAGGGTTAGGGTTAGGGTTAGGGTTAGGGTTAGGGTTAGGGTTAGGGTTAGGGTTACGGTTAGGGTTAGGGTTAGGGTTAGGGTTAGGGTTGGGTAAGTAAGGGTTCCGGTTAGGGTTAGGGTTAGGGTTAGGGTTAGGGATAGGGCTAGGTCTAGGGTTAGGGTTAGGGTTAGGGTTAGGGTTAGGGTTAGGGATATGTTGGGTTAGGGTTAGGGTTAGTTATGTCAGAGTCAATGACAGGGTTAGGGTTAGGGTTAGAAGTTAGAGGTTAGGGTTATGGTTAGGGTTATGTTCGGTTTGTGTTTAGGGTTAGGTTTAGTGTTAGGGTTAGGGTTAGTGTTAGGGTTTAGGGGTTAGTGTTAGGGCTAAATTTAGGGTTAGGGTTAAGGGTATAGGGTTAGGTTTAGGGTTAGGGTTACGGGTTTTGTTAGGTTAGGGTTACGGGGTTAGGGTCAGGGGTTTTATGTTAGCAGGGTTAGGGTTAGGGTTAGGGTTCGGGTTCGGGGTTCGGGTTCGGGTTCGGGTTAGGGTTAGTGTTAGGGTTAGGGTTTGGGTTAGGGTTAGGGTTAGGGTTAGGGTTAGGGTTAGGGTTAGGGTTAGGGTTAGGGTTAGGGTTAGCGTTAGGGTTAGGGTTAGGGTTTGGGTTAGGGTTATGATTGGGTTGTGTTGGGGTTACGGTTAGGGATAGGGTCAGGGTTACGATTGGGTAAAGTTAGGGTTAGGGTAGGGTTAGGGTTAGGGTTAGGGTTAGTGCTAGGGCTAGTGCTAGGGTTAGGGTTAGGGTTAGGGTTAGGGTTAGGGTTAGGGTTTGATGTTAGGGTTAGCTTTAGGGTTCAGGTCAGGGTCACGTTTTTTTTCGGTTCGGGCTGTTAACTGCCTAAACTCTTAGAAAGGATCGCTTCCTGAGAAGGGACATGTTACCTTATTCAGCGAGACACCACTTGACCGGAATCAACGGCTCCTAGAAATTTATTATGGTTCCTAGAAAATCTGTAATTCCTTTAAGGTATAATAATTACAGTTTCAGCTATTAATGTACTCTCAGTACATGAAGATATCTTAAGAACTTGAGAAGGTCAAAAGTGTCCTGCTTTTGTGATTGTGACATCTGACAGCTG
>NW_026612322.1:0-24227 GCF_029931775.1 Euleptes europaea
CACGACACCTATACCTATACCTATACCTATACCTACACCTACACCTACACCTACACCCATACCCACACCCATACCCATACCCATACCCACACCCATACCCATACCCACACCCATACCCATACCCATACCCATACCCATACCCACCCACACACACACACACACACACACACACACACGCCCCCCATACACCCACATACACCCACACACACCCACGCCCCGAACACGCCCATACTCACACGGCTACCTCCGGCAAACCCCCCTTACCCCCCACTAAGAATTTTTCCCTGCAATTAAAGTGCTTCTCGCCAAACCCCTAAAACGAGATTTAATTGCAAAAATTTTTTCTTAGTTGCGATCCAAGACTTGCCATAATACCACAAGAACAAAAATCGCAGCTCCCCACACACAAAATAAAACCCCAAAATGTATATATATATATATATATATATATATATATATTACACACACTAAACCACACAACGGCAACTCCGTTACTGTAGCTTAAATAATACTAAAGCACGGCCCTGAAGTTGCCGTTATGGATCCTAGTAATTTCCCGGAAACACACCGTTTTGGTCCTAAACTTATTATTATTTTTAACTCGAATTACACATGCAAGCCTCCACACCCCTGTGCAAACCCCCACACAGTGCCTACCCACTAGGCCAGGAGCAGGTATCAGGCACACCACACTATTTAGCCCCAGACACCTAGCACCGCCACACCCACACGGGGCCCAGCAGTGATAAACATTAATGTATAAGCCATAAAGCTTGACTTAGCCACAGTTAAACCAGACGGGGCGGTAAATTTCGTGCCAGCCACCGCGGTTATACGAAAGCCCCAAAATAATAATACTCGGCGTAAAAAGTGACTAGACCCCTAAAACTTAATAAAAGAAGGCTGAGCTGCACCTACGTTGTAAAATACTAACCAATGCAAAAACAACTCCACCCCTCCCACAATTAATTAAGCCCCATCGACTCACGAAAGCCAAGGCCCAAACTAGGATTAGATACCCTATTATGCTTGGCCATAAACCAAACTTGCACCTTACACTAGCAACTCGCCAGAGAATTACAAGTGAAAAACTTAAAACTCTAAGGACTTGACGGTGCCCCAAACCAACCTAGAGGAGCTTGTCCTATAATCGATACTCCACGCCAAACCTTACCCCCTTTTGCCTTTACCCAGCCTATATACCGCCGTCGCAAACCTACCTTATGAAAGAACTGCCGTAAGTAAGATAGATAACATTTAACACGTCAGGTCAAGGTGTAGCATATAAGGGGGCAGAGATGAGCTACATTTTCTACACTAGAAAACACCACAAGTGACATGAAACCTTCACCAGAAGGTGGATTTAGCAGTAAAACAAGCAAGATAAGCCTGTTTGAAGCCTGCCATGGGACACGTACACACCGCCCGTCACCCTCCTCAAGAACTAATAAACCACACTTTATAAAAAACAAAACACCAACAGATGAGGCAAGTCGTAACAAGGTAAGTGTACTGGAAAGTGCACTTGGCCACTAAATCAAGAGGTAGCTTACACTTATATAAAGCATTCAACTTACAATTGAAAAACGTTTAAACAAAAACCCGCTTGAGCCCAAACTCCACAGCTCAACAAACAGTTCAAAACCTCAAGCCCCACTATAAACCAAACCATTTAACCCAGTACCAGTATATTTTTAGGCGATAGAAAACACCCACTTGACGCAATAGCATATAGTACCGCAAGGGAACAATGAAAGAACTATGAAAAACCCCAAGCACCAACAAAGCAAAGATCTGACCTTGTACCTTTTGCATCATGGTTTAATAAGCAAATACAGATAAAGCGCACTAAAACCTGCTCACCCGAACCCAGACGAGCTACCTAACAGCAACTTTTTGAGTACACCCGTCCCTGTGGCAAAAGGCTGGAGAGACTGCTAGGTAGAGGTGACACGCCTATCGAGCCTGGTGATAGCTGGTTGCTCAATAAAAGAATTCTAGTTCAACTATAGGACGCCTGAACCTAAATACAAGCATATTTACCACTGTCACTCCTATACTATATACAATAAGGGTACAGCCTTATTGTAATTGAAAACAACCAATCCTAGAGGAAAACACCAAATAAAACACACCAGTTGGCCTTAAAGCAGCCACCAAAAACTAAACGCGTCACAGCACACAATCTTAAAGATACTAAACAAACCAAGAACCCCTAGACCACTTAACTGAGCTACTCTACCACAATAGAGACACCACTGTTAAAATTAGTAATAAGAGCCCCGCTCTCTACATGCACCCCCATAAACTGGAAATAGATAAACTACCAGTAAATAACAGACCACAAATGGAAAAATTTAACACACTTTTTAACCATATAATATAACCCCCTGTTAACCCAACACAGGAGTGCAGCACAGACAGATTAAACGCCACAAAAGGAACTCAGCCACTTAGGGCCCCAACTGTTTACCAAAAACATAGCCTTTAGCCACACAAGTATTAAAGGTGCTGCCTGCCCAGTGATCTTTTAAACGGCCGCGGTATTCTAACCGTGCAAAGGTAGCGTAATCACTTGTCACTTAAATAATGACTAGTATGAACGGCTAAATGAGGGCCCAACTGTCTCCTAAAGCAGATCAATGAACTTGATCCCCTAGTTAAAAAGCTAGGATGTAAACATAAGACGAAAAGACCCTGTGGAGCTTAAAACAAAAACTAATAACCACGGGGCCTCTACCCCCCCCCCTTAGCCTTGTTTTTAGTTGGGGCGACTTCGGAAATAAACAAAACTTCCAAGACCACAGACCAAAAATCTATCAAAGACCCACAAGCCAATGAGACCACCATAAAATTGACCCTGTAACACAGATCAACGAACCAAGTTACCCCAGGGATAACAGCGCCATCCTCTTTTAGAGCCCCTATCGCCAAGAGGGTTTACGACCTCGATGTTGGATCAGGACATCCTGGTGGTGCAGCCACTACCAAGGGTTCGTTTGTTCAACGATTAACTAGTCCTACGTGATCTGAGTTCAGACCGGAGAAATCCAGGTCGGTTTCTATCTATGTTTTTCTCCCTTCAGTACGAAAGGACCCAGGGAGAAGCACCAATAGGACCCCCACGTGCTAATACCAAGCTCTTACCCACACTAAAGAGCCCATTTATCAAAACCAGCGGCCTAAGACCAGGGCCACGCTTTAGGGTGGCAGAGCCAGGTAATTATGCAAAAGGCCTAAGCCCTTACAACAGAAGCTCAAATCTTCTCCCTAATAATTAAAACCACAATAACCCTAGTAGTTAACCCACTAACACTCATCATCCCAATCCTACTAGCAGTTGCCTTCCTAACCCTATTAGAACGAAAAACCCTAGGCTACATACAACTACGCAAGGGCCCAAACATTGTAGGGCCCTACGGCCTACTACAACCAATTGCAGACGGACTAAAACTTTTCACCAAAGAACCCATCCGACCAACGGCATCAACACCAACACTATTTTTAGCCATACCAATACTAGCACTACTACTGTCACTAACAATTTGAGCCCCCATTCCAATACCAAACCCCATCATGGACGCTAATTTAGGCCTATTAATACTACTGGCTATCTCAAGCCTTGCTGTATACTCAATTCTATGATCTGGGTGAGCAACAAACTCAAAATACGCCCTCGTTGGCGCCCTACGGGCAGTCGCACAAACTATCTCTTATGAGGTAACAATAGGAATCATTGTACTATCAACCATAATATTCACGGGGGGATTTTCAATACAAACCCTGCTAACAACACAAAAAAACACGTGATTAGCAACATGTGTATGACCACTAATAATAATATGATACATCTCAACAATTGCAGAAACAAACCGGGCCCCATTCGACCTAACCGAAGGCGAGTCAGAGCTTGTCTCAGGATTTAATGTTGAATACGCAGCCGGCCCATTCGCACTATTCTTCCTAGCAGAATACGCAAACATCTTAATAATAAACACCCTCTCATGTATCCTATTCCTAGGCCCAAACTGCCCCAACACCCCAGAACTATTTTCAATAAATATTATGATTAAAACCTGCATGTTAACACTGGGCTTCCTGTGAATCCGCGCATCATATCCACGATTTCGATATGACCAACTAATGCACCTACTTTGAAAAAACTTCCTACCACTAACCCTAGCCCTTTGCGTCTGATACATTGCCACACCCATTTCAATATCAGGCACCCCCCCACTAACATAACCCAAACTTTGGCAGTGTGCCCGAAACATTAAGGACTACTTTGATAGAGTATGATATGGAGACTCGCCCCTCCCACTTCCTTAGAAAGACAGGCTACGAACCTGCACTACGAAGCCCAAAACTTCGTGTACTTCCAATTATACTACCTACTAGTAAAGTCAGCTAATAAAGCTTTCGGGCCCATACCCCGACAATGTTGGTACACAACCCTTCCTATACTAATAAGCCCAATAACACAAACAATCCTAATCTCAAGCCTAGCGACAGGCACCATCATCACCACATCAAGCCACCACTGACTACTTGCATGACTTGGACTAGAAATCAATACACTAGCCATACTACCACACATTACTAAACAACACCACCCACGAGCAACAGAAGCCGCCACAAAATATTTCCTAACACAAGCTGCAGCCGCTGCCCTAATCCTCCTGGCCAGCCTGATCAACACCTGACAGACCGGACAATGAACAATTATACAGCCAACGCACAACTCAACTGCACTAATTTTAACAGTAGCCATCGCAATAAAACTAGGCTTGGCACCAACACACTTCTGATACCCAGAGGTCCTGCAGGGGTCTACAATAATAACCGCCCTAATCATATCAACATGACAAAAACTTGCCCCCCTAGCCCTACTTTATATAATACACAACCACCTATCACTAAACCTGGTCCTAGTGCTGGGACTCCTATCCACAATAATTGGGGGGTGGTCAGGCCTAAATCAGACACAACTCCGAAAAATCATGGCCTTCTCCTCAATCGCCCATATGGGATGATTAACAATTGCCCTAACTATGGGCCACAGCCTTACAACACTAACCATAATTATCTATTTAGCCGCAACCACAGCAATATTTACCTCTATATTAACAGCATCAACAAAAAACATCACAGACCTTACTACCACCTGGTCTAACTCCTCTACACTTTTAACCATAATAATACTAACACTAATATCACTAGGGGGCCTTCCCCCCCTAACAGGGTTCATGCCAAAACTGCTAATTATCAAAGAACTAACACTACACCAGCTAACCCCACTAGCCACAACATTAGCCCTAATAAGCCTACCAAGCCTATTCTTTTATACCCGCCTAGCCTATTTCACTACACTAACAAACCCGCCCACCACAACCACAACAAAAAACACATGACGATTCAAAAACAACCACACACACCTAATAACCACGGCAACTACTACAACAGCCCTCCTTCTACCAATCACACCACTACTATACAACATATAAACCCCGCCCCACCCCCAGGGACTTAGGTTAACTATTTAAACCAGGGGCCTTCAAAGCCCCAAACAAGAAACACATCTTATTCCCTGAAGGCCTGTAAAACACTAATATACATCTCCTGAATGCAACTCAGACACTTTAATTAAGCTAAGACCTCCCTAGACCGACGGGCTTTGATCCCATAAAACTTTAGTTAACAACTAAACACCCTATCCAGCGGGCTTCAATCTACCTTCTCCCGTTATAGAAAAACGGGAGAAGCCCCGGCACCTTTTTGGGTGCGTCTCCAAACTTGCATTTTGTTGCGTTCTACGCTACGGAGCTTGGTACGAAAAGGACTCAAACCTCTGTCTGTGAGACTACAGCTCACCGCCTTGCCCTCGGCCATCCTACCTGTGACCATCAATCGTTGATTTTTTTCGACAAACCACAAAGACATCGGCACCCTGTATCTACTTTTTGGCGCCTGGGCCGGAATAGCCGGCACTGGCCTAAGCTTGCTAATTCGAGCTGAGCTTAGCCAGCCTGGAACCCTTCTTGGGGACGACCAAATCTATAATGTGGTTGTAACCGCCCATGCTTTTGTAATAATCTTCTTCATGGTAATACCCGTAATGATCGGGGGCTTCGGAAACTGGCTGGTTCCACTAATAATTGGGGCCCCAGACATGGCTTTTCCACGAATAAACAACATAAGCTTTTGACTCCTGCCCCCCTCACTACTCCTTTTACTGGCCTCTTCCGGAGTTGAAGCCGGGGCAGGAACTGGCTGAACCGTCTACCCACCACTAGCTGCCAACCTGGCCCATGCAGGAGCATCCGTAGACCTGACAATTTTTTCCCTGCACCTAGCAGGGGTTTCTTCCATCCTGGGGGCTATTAACTTTATTACCACCTGCATTAATATAAAAGCCCCAGCAATAACTCAATACAACACCCCCCTCTTCGTATGATCTGTACTTATCACCGCAGTACTTCTTCTACTGTCTCTGCCAGTACTAGCTGCCGGCATCACAATACTATTAACAGACCGAAACCTAAACACCACCTTCTTTGACCCGGCAGGCGGAGGAGACCCCGTGCTATACCAACACCTGTTCTGATTTTTTGGGCACCCAGAAGTTTACATCTTAATTTTACCCGGATTTGGTATGATCTCCCACATCGTAGCATACTACGCTGGTAAAAAAGAGCCCTTTGGCTACATGGGCATGGTGTGGGCCATGGTCTCTATCGGATTCCTTGGTTTTATCGTCTGAGCCCACCATATATTCACAGTTGGCATGGATGTAGACACCCGCGCATACTTTACCTCTGCCACAATAATTATTGCAATCCCAACTGGGGTAAAAGTATTCAGCTGGTTAGCAACCCTTCATGGCGGACTAATCAAATGAGACGCAGCCTTGCTGTGGGCTCTTGGCTTTATCTTCCTGTTTACCGTGGGCGGACTAACCGGGATCGTCTTAGCAAACTCATCCCTGGATATTGTATTACATGACACATACTACGTAGTCGCACACTTCCACTACGTCTTATCTATAGGAGCAGTATTTGCAATTATAGGCGGATTCGTACACTGATTTCCACTATTTACTGGCTTCTCATTACATAGCACTTTAACAAAAGCCCAATTCGGGGTTATATTTATTGGCGTAAACATAACATTCTTCCCCCAACACTTTTTAGGTCTTGCTGGAATGCCACGACGGTACTCAGACTACCCAGACGCCTACACACTATGGAACACTGTCTCATCAATTGGATCACTAACATCACTTGTTGCCGTCATCATAATAATATATATTATCTGAGAGGCATTTTCTGCCAAACGGACCCCAAATAACACAGAACTAACACACGTCAACCTAGAGTGACTCCACGGCTGCCCGCCCCCATACCACACGTATGAAGAACCAGCCTTTGTCCAATCTTAACCTGCCAAGAGACGAGGGACTCGAACCCCCACCTTTTAGTTTCAAGCTAAACGTACGCCCACTGCGTACCCCTCTCTTATCAAACACGAGCCTCTAGTAAATTATTACATAGCACTGTCAGGGCTAAATTACAGTCTAACCCCTGTGAGACTCAATGGCACAACCTGCCCAACTAGGATTCCAAGACGCAGCATCCCCCATCATAGAAGAGCTCCTCCACTTCCACGACCACGCACTTATAATCGTATTCCTTATCAGCGCCTTCGTCCTATATATTATCTCTCTTATAATAACAACCACACTAACGCACACTAACACAATAGATGCCCAAGCAGTTGAAATAATCTGAACAGTCCTGCCGTCTATCATTCTAATCATAATTGCACTGCCGTCCTTACGAATCCTGTACCTAATAGATGAGATTAACAACCCACACCTAACAATTAAGGCCCTTGGACACCAATGATATTGAAGCTACGAATACACAGACTATGAAAACCTAACATTTGACTCCTATATGACCCCAACAACAGACCTGTGATCAGGGGCCATTCGACTACTAGAGACAGACCACCGAATAGTTGTACCCGTAGAGTCCCCGATCCGCATGTTAATTTCAGCCGAAGACGTCCTTCACTCTTGAGCCGTCCCCTCACTAGGCATTAAAACCGATGCAATCCCTGGGCGACTAAACCAGACAACATTTACTACAGCTTCCCCAGGCCTATTTTACGGCCAGTGCTCAGAAATCTGCGGGTCAAACCACAGCTTTATGCCCATTGTAGTAGAAGCCACCACCCTAGACAACTTCGAATTATGGTCTAACATGATACTTCAATCTTTAAGAAGCTTTACATAATAGCATTGGCCTTTTAAGCCAAAGATTGGAACAATAACCACTTAAAGACGTGCCCCAACTAAACCCCGCTCCGTGACTTATAATTATGTTAACCGTATGGTTTATCACCCTCCTTATAATAAAACCAAAGCTGTTAAAACACCAGATAGCCAACCAACCAACTACAAAACCCCTAAGCACCCAGCCCCCATGCTGATCCTGATTATGATGTTAAACCTATTCGACCAATTCGCAACCCCACAGATAATAGGAGTCCCATTAATCCTGCTTGCCCTACTGGCCCCAACAACACTATTTCACTCACAAACACATCTAATACCAAGCCGCACATGGGCACTAAAACTATGACTAATAAAAACCGCCACAAAACAACTAATATCCCCAATCAGTAAGACAGGACACCCCTGAGCACTGCTTCTATTAACAATTTTGTTATACCTATTAACAATCAACCTGCTAGGGCTATTACCATACACATTTACCCCCACCACACAACTATCCATAAACATAAGCCTGGCCCTACCAATATGACTATTTACAGTACTTGTTGGGCTTTGAAACCAGCCCACCGCCTCCATCGGACACCTACTACCCATGGGCACACCCACCCCGCTAGTTCCAATTTTAGTAATTATCGAAACAGCTAGCCTATTAATTCGACCCCTAGCCCTGGGGGTGCGTCTTACTGCAAACCTAACTGCAGGACACCTGTTAATCCAACTTATCTCAACAGCCACACTTGTATTAATGCCATTAATACCATCAGTATCAGTGCTAACCTCAGTCACCCTCCTATTGTTAACCGCCCTAGAAGTCGCTGTTGCAATGATCCAAGCATATGTATTCGTACTATTATTAAGTCTCTACCTACAAGAAAACGTTTAATGACCCACCAAGCCCACAGCTTCCACATAGTAGACCAAAGCCCATGGCCCCTAACAGGGGCCATTGCAGCCTTATTAATAACCTCTGGGCTCGCAATATGGTTCCACTTTGGCTCAAATACATTAATAACCATCGGCCTTACCACTATACTATTAACAGTACTGCAATGATGACGAGATGTTGTTCGGGAAGGAACCTACCAAGGCCACCACACCCACCAAGTTCAACAGGGACTTCGTTATGGCATAATTTTATTCATTGCCTCAGAGGTTTTCTTTTTCATCGGGTTCTTTTGAGCATTCTATCACTCAAGCCTTGCACCTACACCAGAGCTTGGAGGTTGTTGACCCCCAAGCGGAATTACTCCCCTAAACCCGTTTGAAGTTCCCCTACTTAATACCGCAGTACTACTGGCATCAGGTGTTACAGTAACCTGAGCCCACCATTCAATCATAGGAGGAGAACGAAAAGAGGCCATACAGGCCCTAGTGCTTACAATCATACTGGGGGCCTACTTTACACTACTACAGGCTATAGAATATCTGGAGGCCTCTTTCACAGTAGCAGACGGAGCCTATGGCACCACCTTTTTTGTGGCCACTGGCTTCCACGGACTACATGTAATCATTGGGACTAGCTTCCTAGTAGTCTGCCTGCTACGCCAAATAAAATTCCACTTCACCACTGACCACCACTTTGGATTCGAAGCGGCCGCATGATACTGACACTTTGTAGACGTTGTTTGACTCTTCCTTTACATCTCAATCTATTGATGAGGTTCATAACTTCCTTAGTATTTAAAAGTACAGGTGACTTCCACTCACAAAGCCTTAGCTCATAATTAACCCTAAGAGGAAGTAATAAACATTATAATAGTAACTCTAATATCCACCGCACTAACCGCCGCCCTAATCATCATTAGCTTTTGACTACCACAAGCCACCCCTGACACAGAAAAATTGTCCCCATACGAATGCGGCTTTGACCCAGTCGGTTCAGCACGACTACCTTTCTCATTGCGATTTTTTCTAGTCGCTATCTTATTCCTACTTTTTGACCTAGAAATCGCCCTACTCCTACCAACCCCGTGAGCTATTAACTTACCCTCCCCCAATTCAACCCTTATATGAACTACAACAATTATCACCCTACTAGCCCTGGGCCTAGTCTATGAGTGATCCCAAGGAGGACTAGAATGAGCAGAATATAGAGGCTAATCTAAAGCAAGATCACTAATTTCGACTTAGTACATCCCAAAATAATGGGGCCACTAACTATGCTACCTCAACACCTACTGATACTAGCCATCTTTACCCTAAGCCTTATAGGACTAGCACTCCACCGTAAACATCTTGTATCTGCCCTTCTATGCATCGAGGGCCTGCTTTTAAGCCTATTTATTGGACTTAGTGCTATCTCCTTAACCCAACACCTGTCAACCACTGCCACCCTTCCAATTACCCTCTTGACCATGTCCGCATGTGAGGCAGGAGCAGGACTGGCCCTATTAGCTGCATCCTCCCGCACTCACGCAACAGACCACCTAAAAACCATAAGCCTATTAAAATGCTAAAACTAACCATAGCAACAGTAATACTAGTCCCAACCGCCCTTTTAGCCCCAACTAAATACACCTTCCACATTTATACGGCCCTATCTATAACAACAACACTCCTATTAATAGGACAATTAAACGCCCCCACACTAACAAAAATCTGACATGTCAACACATGGATAACACTCGACCAATTCTCAACCCCCCTGACTATTCTTTCATCCTGATTGCTCCCACTTATAGTAGTAGCAAGCCAAAGCCACATGGCCAAAGAGCCTCAGTCCCGACAACGCCTGTTCTTATCAACCTGTGCTCTGCTACAAACCACCCTAATTCTAACATTCGCCTCAAACAACTTAATACTATTCTACCTGTTATTTGAAGCAACACTAATCCCAACACTAATCCTTATCACGCGTTGGGGCAGCCAAACAGAGCGACTCGCCGCAGGCACTTATTTCCTGTTCTATACACTATCCGGCTCACTCCCACTATTAGTAATAATTTTATATTCATACACCCACAACTACCACACAACACCACTAATAATGTCAATAAAGCACCCAGAAATACTAATAACATGAACCAACTCACTAGTATGACTATCATGTCTTCTAGCATTTATAGTAAAAATACCCCTATACTCCATGCACTTATGACTACCAAAAGCACACGTTGAGGCCCCAATCGCTGGATCAATAATCCTGGCCGCCGTACTTCTTAAACTGGGAGGATACGGCATCATCCGAATCACCCCAATCCTAAACCCAACAACACAAACTATGTGCTACCCCCTCATTATTCTAGCCCTCTGGGGAATAATTATAACCAGCCTCATTTGCCTACGTCAAACAGACTTAAAATCCATCATTGCCTACTCCTCAGTAAGCCACATAGGCCTTGTAACTGCAGGAGCCCTAATTCAGACCCCATGAAGTATCTCAGGAACAATAATTCTAATGGTCGCCCACGGATTAGCCTCTTCTATACTATTTTGCCTAGCCAACACAAACTATGAACGAACCCACACTCGAACTTTATTAATAACACGGGGCCTTCAACTCACCCTCCCACTTATAGCCACATGATGACTTATGGCAAACTTAGCCAACATGGCCCTACCCCCTACAATCAACCTGATGGGGGAATTAATAATCATTACTTCTGCTATAAACTGAGCCACCATAACAATCATCTTAACAGGCCTAACGACGCTATTAACCGCCCTATACTCCCTATATGTCTTCATTATAACGCAACGAAACAAAACACCAACAAATACCTCCCACCCACCCTCAAACACCCGAGAACACCTATTAATAGCCCTTCACCTCATCCCTATGGCACTATTAATTATAAACCCAAAACTAATCCTGTAGCACCCAGAAGTAGGCATAGTTTGATCAAAACACTAAGCTGTGGACTTAACAACAGGGGCACCCCGCCCCTTGCATACCGAGAGGGACGACACAAATTGGAACTGCTAATTCAAATTACCGAAGTTAAATTCTCCGGACCACTCCACATTATAACCCAAGACTTTCAAAGGATATTAGACCTTCCTTTAATCTTAGGCATTAACACTACTTGGTGCAACTCCAAGTGAAAGTACATGACCTCCATACTATTCTACTCAACCATAATTTCAACCCTGCTAGTCCTTATTGCCCCTATTATTACCTCTATGTTTATTACACAAGCCTCGGGCTACTTCACACAAACTACTAAACTTGCCTGCCTGACAAGCCTAATTCCAACCAATATTTTTATCAACTACGGAATACAAACAACTATAACCAACGCTACCTGACTACAAACGTCCTTCAACATTAATATCAGCTTCCTATTTGATATTTACTCTACCACGTTTATAACAACAGCCCTATTTATCACCTGGGCCATCCTGGAGTTCTCAGATTGATATATAAAACTAGACCCGAACAAAAACAAATTTATAAAATACTTAATACTATTCCTCCTAGCCATAATAACCATAACAACAGCAAACAGCCTATTACAACTATTTGTTGGCTGGGAAGGGGTAGGCATCATATCCTTCTTACTAATCGGGTGGTGGCACGGGCGCACCAATGCAAACACATCCGCCCTACAAGCTGTTATATACAACCGAATCGGAGACATTGGACTAATCCTGTCTTTAGCTTGATTCGCAATACACTACAACACATGGGACGTACAACAAACATTCTCACATACGACCCCCCCCACCCTGCCACTACTAGGCCTAGTCTTAGCAGCCATGGGAAAATCCGCCCAATTTGGGCTACACCCATGGCTGCCAGCAGCCATAGAAGGCCCAACCCCAGTATCAGCACTACTTCACTCTAGCACAATAGTCGTTGCCGGAATTTTTCTACTGGCCCGGCTATTCCCAATAATACAAAACAGCCAGGCCACAACTACCCTCTGCCTATGCCTAGGAGCAATAACTACAACCTTTGCAGCACTCTGTGCCCTCACACAAAACGATATCAAAAAGATCATTGCCTTCTCCACCTCAAGCCAGCTCGGCCTAATAATACTAACACTAGGACTAAACCAGCCACAGTTAACATACCTACACATCACCACACACGCCTTTTTCAAGGCCATACTATTCCTATGCGCAGGTTCAGTAATTCATAATCTCGGGGACGAACAAGACATCCGAAAAATAGGAAGCACCCAAAAAACAATACCGCTAACCACAACCTGTATAACTATCGGCAACCTAGCCCTAACAGGGGCCCCCTTCCTAGCTGGATTTTACACTAAAGACGTAATCATTGAAACAATAAACACATCACACTTAAACGCCTGAGCCCTATCAACCACTATTATTGCTACCGCCCTTACAGCCGCCTACAGCCTACGCCTAACCTTTTATGTCCAAACAAATAAGCCTCGATACAACACAACTACAACCCCAGCAGAAACAAACCCAAGCCAGACTCGACCCCTAGTACGACTCGCCATAGGAAGTATTATATCTGGCCTATTTGTGGCCACAACAATACTACCAACCCCACCCCAAACAATAACAATGGGCCCAATTACAAAACTAGCCGCCACAATTATCACGCTAGTAGGCCTGCTATGTGCTATAGATATCACCATACAAACATCCAACCTATTAAAACCAAAACAAAGTACACCAAGTACATCCTCAACACAACTGGGGTTCTTTAACACCCTTGCACACCGAGCCCAACCAAAATACAACATACAATTCGGACAAAACACCGCTATGCACTTAAATGACCTTATCTGATATGAGGCCATCGCCCCAAAAACAGCCATATTAATTAACACCGCCCTAGCTAAAAAACTGTCCAAATCACACACCGGACACATCAAAACATACCTAGTCATACTTATTGCCACTCTAGCCGCCGCAATTACCACATACTACTAAACCGCACGTAGCCCCCCAAAACTCGACCCTCGAGTTAACTCAAGGACAACAAACAGGGCCACCATTAAACTCCCCCCACACAACAATAATAACGGCCCGCCCAAAGAATATATCAATGCAACACCACTAAAATCAGTCCGAGTACCCTCAAAACCAAAATCGTCCCCACCAGACGCCCCACACCCATCAATAGACAACCCTCCAAAGTACCAAACTAAAAACAAAACTAATATAAAATACCCAAACACATAATACAAAACAGAGTAATCCAACCACACCTCAGGATATTGGTCTGCTGAAAGTGCCACAGAATAAGCAAAGACTACCAATATCCCACCTAAATAAATTAAAAATAACACCAATGCAATAAAGGACCCACCAAAAATAACTAACACCACACTACCACCCAACGCAGACACTACAAGTCCCATCGCCCCAAAAACAGGAGAAGGATTTGACGCTACACCAATAAACCCCAACACCATACACAACACAGTAAAAAAAACAAAGTACGACATAATTTTCATTTGGCCATGCCAAAACCTGTGATACGAAAAACCACCGTTGTTATTCAACTATAAAAACCAATAATGACCCCAATCCGAAAAACACACCCAATAATCAAAATAATAAACAACTCATTTATTGACCTCCCCACACCATCAAACATCTCCGCTTGATGAAACTTTGGGTCCTTGTTAGGGCTGTGCCTACTAATCCAAATCTCCACCGGCCTATTCTTGGCCATGCACTACACCGCAGACACCTCCACAGCATTCTCATCAATCGCCCACATCTGTCGTGACGTACAACACGGCTGACTAATCCGAAACATCCACGCCAACGGCGCCTCCATATTTTTTATCTGCCTTTATATACACATCGGGCGAGGCCTATACTACGGCTCATACTTATACAAAGAGACCTGAAACATCGGCGTGGCCCTACTATTCCTAGTAATAGCAACCGCGTTCGTGGGCTATGTCCTGCCATGGGGACAGATATCATTCTGAGGGGCTACCGTAATCACAAACCTACTATCAGCAGTTCCATATATAGGAAACACCCTAGTAGAGTGAATTTGAGGCGGGTTCGCCGTAGATAACGCAACACTAACACGATTTTTCACTTTCCACTTCCTACTGCCATTCATCATCTCAGCCACTGCAATCCTACACATACTATTCCTACACGAAACGGGATCAAACAACCCAACAGGGGTAAACTCAAACTCAGATAAAATTCCGTTCCACCCATACTTTTCAACTAAAGACCTGCTAGGGGCAGCCCTTATAATAATAACACTACTGTACCTATCCCTTTTCTCCCCACAACTGCTTGGGGACCCAGAAAACTTTACCCCAGCAAACCCCCTAATAACCCCACCACACATCAAACCAGAATGGTACTTCCTATTCGCCTACGCCATCCTACGTTCCATCCCAAACAAACTTGGAGGAGTACTTGCCCTAATAATATCCATTATAATCCTACTGCTAATCCCACTTACACACAACTCAAAACAACGAACAAGCACATTCCGACCACTATCACAACTAACATTTTGAACCATAATCGCCACTATCGCTATCCTAACCTGAATCGGAGGACAACCAGTCGAAGACCCATTTATCATAATCGGACAACTAGCTTCCGTCCTATACTTCACAACAATCCTACTATTAAGCCCCACAATCAATAAACTAGAGAATAAACTAATAAACTGATAACCCCACCAGCCCTTGTAGCTTAAACCACACTTAAAGCACTGACCTTGTAAGTCAAAGATTGGAACGCATTACAACCCTGGGGCACTACTCACACCCCCACATACAAAAAAGACTCAACTCTTAACTCTAGTCCCCAAAACTAGTGTTTTCACTTAAACTATTTTCTGAGACCACCCCACCCAAATAGGCTTCACCCCCACACGGGGGTGGAGCCTATATGGCCACTTAACAACCTTATAAACTCCAAGGCCTCCGCCCGCAGTATATCAAAAAAAAGACTCAACTCTTAACTCTAGTCCCCAAAACTAGTGTTTTCACTTAAACTATTTTCTAAGACCACCCCACCCAAATAGGCTTCACCCCCACACGGGGGTGGAGCCTATATGGCCACTTAACAACCTTATAAACTCCAAGGCCTCCGCCCGCAGTATATCAAAAAAAAGACTCAACTCTTAACTCTAGTCCCCAAAACTAGTGTTTTCACTTAAACTATTTTCTAAGACCACCCCACCCAAATAGGCTTCACCCCCACACGGGGGTGGAGCCTATATGGCCACTTAACAACCTTATAAACTCCAAGGCCTCCGCCCGCAGTATATCAAAAAAAGACTCAACTCTTAACTCTAGTCCCCAAAACTAGTGTTTTCACTTAAACTATTTTCTGAGACCACCCCACCCAAATAGGCTTCACCCCCACACGGGGGTGGAGCCTATATGGCCACTTAACAACCTTATAAACTCCAAGGCCTCCGCCCGCAGTATATCAAAAAAAAGACTCAACTCTTAACTCTAGTCCCCAAAACTAGTGTTTTCACTTAAACTATTTTCTGAGACCACCCCACCCAAATAGGCTTCACCCCCACACGGGGGTGGAGCCTATATGGCCATTTAACAACCTTATAAACTCCAGGACCTCCATTAGTGTCTAGGGTTATGGGGGGTCCCCCTTTACATACTATGTATAATCAACATACATTTATTTGCCCCATGAATATTGTCCCAGTACATATTATTATTAATTTTACATAATACATACTATGTATAATCAACATACATCTATCTGCCCCATGAATATTGTCCCAGTACATCCTATCATTGATTTTACATAGTACATATCATCAAATAAGCGTGGATTAATAAATCCATGTATTTAAGACATATTGATTCTTTACCGGACATATCCCGAGAGATCATCAATCCTTGTATTCGCACACCAGGTGCCCAGTCTCGTAGTCCATGAAATGTAGACTAACACACAGTGCCCTTTCCAAGGCCTCTGGTTCTGTGAGGTCAAGTCCATTAATCGCTGACGTATCACTCGTGCCTTTTAAGAGGCCTTTGGTTGCTAGGATTAGTTACACGTCTCCTCATACTCATAGCATCCCTGTGCTGTCATGCGGCTGGTATTTTTATTTTTAGGGTGGTATATCACAACCTCATTTCCAGTGGCTGTCAACTAACAACTCTGCTGAACCTACGGTGCAAGATGGCCCACGATCCCACAAGCCCACCCAGGGGTAAATTATTCATGCTCGAAGGACATATAATTATTTACTAGACTAAAAACCAATGAATAAACACGACACCTATACCTATACCTATACCTATACCTACACCTACACCTACACCTACACCCATACCCACACCCATACCCATACCCATACCCACACCCATACCCATACCCATACCCATACCCATACCCACCCACACACACACACACACACACACACACACACACGCCCCCCATACACCCACATACACCCACACACACCCACGCCCCGAACACGCCCATACTCACACGGCTACCTCCGGCAAACCCCCCTTACCCCCCACTAAGAATTTTTCCCTGCAATTAAAGTGCTTCTCGCCAAACCCCTAAAACGAGATTTAATTGCAAAAATTTTTTCTTAGTTGCGATCCAAGACTTGCCATAATACCACAAGAACAAAAATCGCAGCTCCCCACACACAAAATAAAACCCCAAAATGTATATATATATATATATATATATATATATATATTACACACACTAAACCACACAACGGCAACTCCGTTACTGTAGCTTAAATAATACTAAAGCACGGCCCTGAAGTTGCCGTTATGGATCCTAGTAATTTCCCGGAAACACACCGTTTTGGTCCTAAACTTATTATTATTTTTAACTCGAATTACACATGCAAGCCTCCACACCCCTGTGCAAACCCCCACACAGTGCCTACCCACTAGGCCAGGAGCAGGTATCAGGCACACCACACTATTTAGCCCCAGACACCTAGCACCGCCACACCCACACGGGGCCCAGCAGTGATAAACATTAATGTATAAGCCATAAAGCTTGACTTAGCCACAGTTAAACCAGACGGGGCGGTAAATTTCGTGCCAGCCACCGCGGTTATACGAAAGCCCCAAAATAATAATACTCGGCGTAAAAAGTGACTAGACCCCTAAAACTTAATAAAAGAAGGCTGAGCTGCACCTACGTTGTAAAATACTAACCAATGCAAAAACAACTCCACCCCTCCCACAATTAATTAAGCCCCATCGACTCACGAAAGCCAAGGCCCAAACTAGGATTAGATACCCTATTATGCTTGGCCATAAACCAAACTTGCACCTTACACTAGCAACTCGCCAGAGAATTACAAGTGAAAAACTTAAAACTCTAAGGACTTGACGGTGCCCCAAACCAACCTAGAGGAGCTTGTCCTATAATCGATACTCCACGCCAAACCTTACCCCCTTTTGCCTTTACCCAGCCTATATACCGCCGTCGCAAACCTACCTTATGAAAGAACTGCCGTAAGTAAGATAGATAACATTTAACACGTCAGGTCAAGGTGTAGCATATAAGGGGGCAGAGATGAGCTACATTTTCTACACTAGAAAACACCACAAGTGACATGAAACCTTCACCAGAAGGTGGATTTAGCAGTAAAACAAGCAAGATAAGCCTGTTTGAAGCCTGCCATGGGACACGTACACACCGCCCGTCACCCTCCTCAAGAACTAATAAACCACACTTTATAAAAAACAAAACACCAACAGATGAGGCAAGTCGTAACAAGGTAAGTGTACTGGAAAGTGCACTTGGCCACTAAATCAAGAGGTAGCTTACACTTATATAAAGCATTCAACTTACAATTGAAAAACGTTTAAACAAAAACCCGCTTGAGCCCAAACTCCACAGCTCAACAAACAGTTCAAAACCTCAAGCCCCACTATAAACCAAACCATTTAACCCAGTACCAGTATATTTTTAGGCGATAGAAAACACCCACTTGACGCAATAGCATATAGTACCGCAAGGGAACAATGAAAGAACTATGAAAAACCCCAAGCACCAACAAAGCAAAGATCTGACCTTGTACCTTTTGCATCATGGTTTAATAAGCAAATACAGATAAAGCGCACTAAAACCTGCTCACCCGAACCCAGACGAGCTACCTAACAGCAACTTTTTGAGTACACCCGTCCCTGTGGCAAAAGGCTGGAGAGACTGCTAGGTAGAGGTGACACGCCTATCGAGCCTGGTGATAGCTGGTTGCTCAATAAAAGAATTCTAGTTCAACTATAGGACGCCTGAACCTAAATACAAGCATATTTACCACTGTCACTCCTATACTATATACAATAAGGGTACAGCCTTATTGTAATTGAAAACAACCAATCCTAGAGGAAAACACCAAATAAAACACACCAGTTGGCCTTAAAGCAGCCACCAAAAACTAAACGCGTCACAGCACACAATCTTAAAGATACTAAACAAACCAAGAACCCCTAGACCACTTAACTGAGCTACTCTACCACAATAGAGACACCACTGTTAAAATTAGTAATAAGAGCCCCGCTCTCTACATGCACCCCCATAAACTGGAAATAGATAAACTACCAGTAAATAACAGACCACAAATGGAAAAATTTAACACACTTTTTAACCATATAATATAACCCCCTGTTAACCCAACACAGGAGTGCAGCACAGACAGATTAAACGCCACAAAAGGAACTCAGCCACTTAGGGCCCCAACTGTTTACCAAAAACATAGCCTTTAGCCACACAAGTATTAAAGGTGCTGCCTGCCCAGTGATCTTTTAAACGGCCGCGGTATTCTAACCGTGCAAAGGTAGCGTAATCACTTGTCACTTAAATAATGACTAGTATGAACGGCTAAATGAGGGCCCAACTGTCTCCTAAAGCAGATCAATGAACTTGATCCCCTAGTTAAAAAGCTAGGATGTAAACATAAGACGAAAAGACCCTGTGGAGCTTAAAACAAAAACTAATAACCACGGGGCCTCTACCCCCCCCCCTTAGCCTTGTTTTTAGTTGGGGCGACTTCGGAAATAAACAAAACTTCCAAGACCACAGACCAAAAATCTATCAAAGACCCACAAGCCAATGAGACCACCATAAAATTGACCCTGTAACACAGATCAACGAACCAAGTTACCCCAGGGATAACAGCGCCATCCTCTTTTAGAGCCCCTATCGCCAAGAGGGTTTACGACCTCGATGTTGGATCAGGACATCCTGGTGGTGCAGCCACTACCAAGGGTTCGTTTGTTCAACGATTAACTAGTCCTACGTGATCTGAGTTCAGACCGGAGAAATCCAGGTCGGTTTCTATCTATGTTTTTCTCCCTTCAGTACGAAAGGACCCAGGGAGAAGCACCAATAGGACCCCCACGTGCTAATACCAAGCTCTTACCCACACTAAAGAGCCCATTTATCAAAACCAGCGGCCTAAGACCAGGGCCACGCTTTAGGGTGGCAGAGCCAGGTAATTATGCAAAAGGCCTAAGCCCTTACAACAGAAGCTCAAATCTTCTCCCTAATAATTAAAACCACAATAACCCTAGTAGTTAACCCACTAACACTCATCATCCCAATCCTACTAGCAGTTGCCTTCCTAACCCTATTAGAACGAAAAACCCTAGGCTACATACAACTACGCAAGGGCCCAAACATTGTAGGGCCCTACGGCCTACTACAACCAATTGCAGACGGACTAAAACTTTTCACCAAAGAACCCATCCGACCAACGGCATCAACACCAACACTATTTTTAGCCATACCAATACTAGCACTACTACTGTCACTAACAATTTGAGCCCCCATTCCAATACCAAACCCCATCATGGACGCTAATTTAGGCCTATTAATACTACTGGCTATCTCAAGCCTTGCTGTATACTCAATTCTATGATCTGGGTGAGCAACAAACTCAAAATACGCCCTCGTTGGCGCCCTACGGGCAGTCGCACAAACTATCTCTTATGAGGTAACAATAGGAATCATTGTACTATCAACCATAATATTCACGGGGGGATTTTCAATACAAACCCTGCTAACAACACAAAAAAACACGTGATTAGCAACATGTGTATGACCACTAATAATAATATGATACATCTCAACAATTGCAGAAACAAACCGGGCCCCATTCGACCTAACCGAAGGCGAGTCAGAGCTTGTCTCAGGATTTAATGTTGAATACGCAGCCGGCCCATTCGCACTATTCTTCCTAGCAGAATACGCAAACATCTTAATAATAAACACCCTCTCATGTATCCTATTCCTAGGCCCAAACTGCCCCAACACCCCAGAACTATTTTCAATAAATATTATGATTAAAACCTGCATGTTAACACTGGGCTTCCTGTGAATCCGCGCATCATATCCACGATTTCGATATGACCAACTAATGCACCTACTTTGAAAAAACTTCCTACCACTAACCCTAGCCCTTTGCGTCTGATACATTGCCACACCCATTTCAATATCAGGCACCCCCCCACTAACATAACCCAAACTTTGGCAGTGTGCCCGAAACATTAAGGACTACTTTGATAGAGTATGATATGGAGACTCGCCCCTCCCACTTCCTTAGAAAGACAGGCTACGAACCTGCACTACGAAGCCCAAAACTTCGTGTACTTCCAATTATACTACCTACTAGTAAAGTCAGCTAATAAAGCTTTCGGGCCCATACCCCGACAATGTTGGTACACAACCCTTCCTATACTAATAAGCCCAATAACACAAACAATCCTAATCTCAAGCCTAGCGACAGGCACCATCATCACCACATCAAGCCACCACTGACTACTTGCATGACTTGGACTAGAAATCAATACACTAGCCATACTACCACACATTACTAAACAACACCACCCACGAGCAACAGAAGCCGCCACAAAATATTTCCTAACACAAGCTGCAGCCGCTGCCCTAATCCTCCTGGCCAGCCTGATCAACACCTGACAGACCGGACAATGAACAATTATACAGCCAACGCACAACTCAACTGCACTAATTTTAACAGTAGCCATCGCAATAAAACTAGGCTTGGCACCAACACACTTCTGATACCCAGAGGTCCTGCAGGGGTCTACAATAATAACCGCCCTAATCATATCAACATGACAAAAACTTGCCCCCCTAGCCCTACTTTATATAATACACAACCACCTATCACTAAACCTGGTCCTAGTGCTGGGACTCCTATCCACAATAATTGGGGGGTGGTCAGGCCTAAATCAGACACAACTCCGAAAAATCATGGCCTTCTCCTCAATCGCCCATATGGGATGATTAACAATTGCCCTAACTATGGGCCACAGCCTTACAACACTAACCATAATTATCTATTTAGCCGCAACCACAGCAATATTTACCTCTATATTAACAGCATCAACAAAAAACATCACAGACCTTACTACCACCTGGTCTAACTCCTCTACACTTTTAACCATAATAATACTAACACTAATATCACTAGGGGGCCTTCCCCCCCTAACAGGGTTCATGCCAAAACTGCTAATTATCAAAGAACTAACACTACACCAGCTAACCCCACTAGCCACAACATTAGCCCTAATAAGCCTACCAAGCCTATTCTTTTATACCCGCCTAGCCTATTTCACTACACTAACAAACCCGCCCACCACAACCACAACAAAAAACACATGACGATTCAAAAACAACCACACACACCTAATAACCACGGCAACTACTACAACAGCCCTCCTTCTACCAATCACACCACTACTATACAACATATAAACCCCGCCCCACCCCCAGGGACTTAGGTTAACTATTTAAACCAGGGGCCTTCAAAGCCCCAAACAAGAAACACATCTTATTCCCTGAAGGCCTGTAAAACACTAATATACATCTCCTGAATGCAACTCAGACACTTTAATTAAGCTAAGACCTCCCTAGACCGACGGGCTTTGATCCCATAAAACTTTAGTTAACAACTAAACACCCTATCCAGCGGGCTTCAATCTACCTTCTCCCGTTATAGAAAAACGGGAGAAGCCCCGGCACCTTTTTGGGTGCGTCTCCAAACTTGCATTTTGTTGCGTTCTACGCTACGGAGCTTGGTACGAAAAGGACTCAAACCTCTGTCTGTGAGACTACAGCTCACCGCCTTGCCCTCGGCCATCCTACCTGTGACCATCAATCGTTGATTTTTTTCGACAAACCACAAAGACATCGGCACCCTGTATCTACTTTTTGGCGCCTGGGCCGGAATAGCCGGCACTGGCCTAAGCTTGCTAATTCGAGCTGAGCTTAGCCAGCCTGGAACCCTTCTTGGGGACGACCAAATCTATAATGTGGTTGTAACCGCCCATGCTTTTGTAATAATCTTCTTCATGGTAATACCCGTAATGATCGGGGGCTTCGGAAACTGGCTGGTTCCACTAATAATTGGGGCCCCAGACATGGCTTTTCCACGAATAAACAACATAAGCTTTTGACTCCTGCCCCCCTCACTACTCCTTTTACTGGCCTCTTCCGGAGTTGAAGCCGGGGCAGGAACTGGCTGAACCGTCTACCCACCACTAGCTGCCAACCTGGCCCATGCAGGAGCATCCGTAGACCTGACAATTTTTTCCCTGCACCTAGCAGGGGTTTCTTCCATCCTGGGGGCTATTAACTTTATTACCACCTGCATTAATATAAAAGCCCCAGCAATAACTCAATACAACACCCCCCTCTTCGTATGATCTGTACTTATCACCGCAGTACTTCTTCTACTGTCTCTGCCAGTACTAGCGGCATCACAATACTATTAACAGACCGAAACCTAAACACCACCTTCTTTGATTGACCCGGCAGGCGGAGGAGACCCCGTGCTATACCAACACCTGTTCTGATTTTTTGGGCACCCAGAAGTTTACATCTTAATTTTACCCGGATTTGGTATGATCTCCCACATCGTAGCATACTACGCTGGTAAAAAAGCCCTTTGGCTACATGGGCATGGTGTGGGCCATGGTCTCTATCGGATTCCTTGGTTTTATCGTCTGAGCCCACCATATATTCACAGTTGGCA
>NW_026612323.1:0-24177 GCF_029931775.1 Euleptes europaea
CAAGCCGCACATGGGCACTAAAACTATGACTAATAAAAACCGCCACAAAACAACTAATATCCCCAATCAGTAAGACAGGACACCCCTGAGCACTGCTTCTATTAACAATTTTGTTATACCTATTAACAATCAACCTGCTAGGGCTATTACCATACACATTTACCCCCACCACACAACTATCCATAAACATAAGCCTGGCCCTACCAATATGACTATTTACAGTACTTGTTGGGCTTTGAAACCAGCCCACCGCCTCCATCGGACACCTACTACCCATGGGCACACCCACCCCGCTAGTTCCAATTTTAGTAATTATCGAAACAGCTAGCCTATTAATTCGACCCCTAGCCCTGGGGGTGCGTCTTACTGCAAACCTAACTGCAGGACACCTGTTAATCCAACTTATCTCAACAGCCACACTTGTATTAATGCCATTAATACCATCAGTATCAGTGCTAACCTCAGTCACCCTCCTATTGTTAACCGCCCTAGAAGTCGCTGTTGCAATGATCCAAGCATATGTATTCGTACTATTATTAAGTCTCTACCTACAAGAAAACGTTTAATGACCCACCAAGCCCACAGCTTCCACATAGTAGACCAAAGCCCATGGCCCCTAACAGGGGCCATTGCAGCCTTATTAATAACCTCTGGGCTCGCAATATGGTTCCACTTTGGCTCAAATACATTAATAACCATCGGCCTTACCACTATACTATTAACAATACTGCAATGATGACGAGATGTTGTTCGGGAAGGAACCTACCAAGGCCACCACACCCACCAAGTTCAACAGGGACTTCGTTATGGCATAATTTTATTCATTGCCTCAGAGGTTTTCTTTTTCATCGGGTTCTTTTGAGCATTCTATCACTCAAGCCTTGCACCTACACCAGAGCTTGGAGGTTGTTGACCCCCAAGCGGAATTACTCCCCTAAACCCGTTTGAAGTTCCCCTACTTAATACCGCAGTACTACTGGCATCAGGTGTTACAGTAACCTGAGCCCACCATTCAATCATAGGAGGAGAACGAAAAGAGGCCATACAGGCCCTAGTGCTTACAATCATACTGGGGGCCTACTTTACACTACTACAGGCTATAGAATATCTGGAGGCCTCTTTCACAGTAGCAGACGGAGCCTATGGCACCACCTTTTTTGTGGCCACTGGCTTCCACGGACTACATGTAATCATTGGGACTAGCTTCCTAGTAGTCTGCCTGCTACGCCAAATAAAATTCCACTTCACCACTGACCACCACTTTGGATTCGAAGCGGCCGCATGATACTGACACTTTGTAGACGTTGTTTGACTCTTCCTTTACATCTCAATCTATTGATGAGGTTCATAACTTCCTTAGTATTTAAAAGTACAGGTGACTTCCACTCACAAAGCCTTAGCTCATAATTAACCCTAAGAGGAAGTAATAAACATTATAATAGTAACTCTAATATCCACCGCACTAACCGCCGCCCTAATCATCATTAGCTTTTGACTACCACAAGCCACCCCTGACACAGAAAAATTGTCCCCATACGAATGCGGCTTTGACCCAGTCGGTTCAGCACGACTACCTTTCTCATTGCGATTTTTTCTAGTCGCTATCTTATTCCTACTTTTTGACCTAGAAATCGCCCTACTCCTACCAACCCCGTGAGCTATTAACTTACCCTCCCCCAATTCAACCCTTATATGAACTACAACAATTATCACCCTACTAGCCCTGGGCCTAGTCTATGAGTGATCCCAAGGAGGACTAGAATGAGCAGAATATAGAGGCTAATCTAAAGCAAGATCACTAATTTCGACTTAGTACATCCCAAAATAATGGGGCCACTAACTATGCTACCTCAACACCTACTGATACTAGCCATCTTTACCCTAAGCCTTATAGGACTAGCACTCCACCGTAAACATCTTGTATCTGCCCTTCTATGCATCGAGGGCCTGCTTTTAAGCCTATTTATTGGACTTAGTGCTATCTCCTTAACCCAACACCTGTCAACCACTGCCACCCTTCCAATTACCCTCTTGACCATGTCCGCATGTGAGGCAGGAGCAGGACTGGCCCTATTAGCTGCATCCTCCCGCACTCACGCAACAGACCACCTAAAAACCATAAGCCTATTAAAATGCTAAAACTAACCATAGCAACAGTAATACTAGTCCCAACCGCCCTTTTAGCCCCAACTAAATACACCTTCCACATTTATACGGCCCTATCTATAACAACAACACTCCTATTAATAGGACAATTAAACGCCCCCACACTAACAAAAATCTGACATGTCAACACATGGATAACACTCGACCAATTCTCAACCCCCCTGACTATTCTTTCATCCTGATTGCTCCCACTTATAGTAGTAGCAAGCCAAAGCCACATGGCCAAAGAGCCTCAGTCCCGACAACGCCTGTTCTTATCAACCTGTGCTCTGCTACAAACCACCCTAATTCTAACATTCGCCTCAAACAACTTAATACTATTCTACCTGTTATTTGAAGCAACACTAATCCCAACACTAATCCTTATCACGCGTTGGGGCAGCCAAACAGAGCGACTCGCCGCAGGCACTTATTTCCTGTTCTATACACTATCCGGCTCACTCCCACTATTAGTAATAATTTTATATTCATACACCCACAACTACCACACAACACCACTAATAATGTCAATAAAGCACCCAGAAATACTAATAACATGAACCAACTCACTAGTATGACTATCATGTCTTCTAGCATTTATAGTAAAAATACCCCTATACTCCATGCACTTATGACTACCAAAAGCACACGTTGAGGCCCCAATCGCTGGATCAATAATCCTGGCCGCCGTACTTCTTAAACTGGGAGGATACGGCATCATCCGAATCACCCCAATCCTAAACCCAACAACACAAACTATGTGCTACCCCCTCATTATTCTAGCCCTCTGGGGAATAATTATAACCAGCCTCATTTGCCTACGTCAAACAGACTTAAAATCCATCATTGCCTACTCCTCAGTAAGCCACATAGGCCTTGTAACTGCAGGAGCCCTAATTCAGACCCCATGAAGTATCTCAGGAACAATAATTCTAATGGTCGCCCACGGATTAGCCTCTTCTATACTATTTTGCCTAGCCAACACAAACTATGAACGAACCCACACTCGAACTTTATTAATAACACGGGGCCTTCAACTCACCCTCCCACTTATAGCCACATGATGACTTATGGCAAACTTAGCCAACATGGCCCTACCCCCTACAATCAACCTGATGGGGGAATTAATAATCATTACTTCTGCTATAAACTGAGCCACCATAACAATCATCTTAACAGGCCTAACGACGCTATTAACCGCCCTATACTCCCTATATGTCTTCATTATAACGCAACGAAACAAAACACCAACAAATACCTCCCACCCACCCTCAAACACCCGAGAACACCTATTAATAGCCCTTCACCTCATCCCTATGGCACTATTAATTATAAACCCAAAACTAATCCTGTAGCACCCAGAAGTAGGCATAGTTTGATCAAAACACTAAGCTGTGGACTTAACAACAGGGGCACCCCGCCCCTTGCATACCGAGAGGGACGACACAAATTGGAACTGCTAATTCAAATTACCGAAGTTAAATTCTCCGGACCACTCCACATTATAACCCAAGACTTTCAAAGGATATTAGACCTTCCTTTAATCTTAGGCATTAACACTACTTGGTGCAACTCCAAGTGAAAGTACATGACCTCCATACTATTCTACTCAACCATAATTTCAACCCTGCTAATCCTTATTGCCCCTATTATTACCTCTATGTTTATTACACAAGCCTCGGGCTACTTCACACAAACTACTAAACTTGCCTGCCTGACAAGCCTAATTCCAACCAATATTTTTATCAACTACGGAATACAAACAACTATAACCAACGCTACCTGACTACAAACGTCCTTCAACATTAATATCAGCTTCCTATTTGATATTTACTCTACCACGTTTATAACAACAGCCCTATTTATCACCTGGGCCATCCTGGAGTTCTCAGATTGATATATAAAACTAGACCCGAACAAAAACAAATTTATAAAATACTTAATACTATTCCTCCTAGCCATAATAACCATAACAACAGCAAACAGCCTATTACAACTATTTGTTGGCTGGGAAGGGGTAGGCATCATATCCTTCTTACTAATCGGGTGGTGGCACGGGCGCACCAATGCAAACACATCCGCCCTACAAGCTGTTATATACAACCGAATCGGAGACATTGGACTAATCCTGTCTTTAGCTTGATTCGCAATACACTACAACACATGGGACGTACAACAAACATTCTCACATACGACCCCCCCCACCCTGCCACTACTAGGCCTAGTCTTAGCAGCCATGGGAAAATCCGCCCAATTTGGGCTACACCCATGGCTGCCAGCAGCCATAGAAGGCCCAACCCCAGTATCAGCACTACTTCACTCTAGCACAATAGTCGTTGCCGGAATTTTTCTACTGGCCCGGCTATTCCCAATAATACAAAACAGCCAGGCCACAACTACCCTCTGCCTATGCCTAGGAGCAATAACTACAACCTTTGCAGCACTCTGTGCCCTCACACAAAACGATATCAAAAAGATCATTGCCTTCTCCACCTCAAGCCAGCTCGGCCTAATAATACTAACACTAGGACTAAACCAGCCACAGTTAACATACCTACACATCACCACACACGCCTTTTTCAAGGCCATACTATTCCTATGCGCAGGTTCAGTAATTCATAATCTCGGGGACGAACAAGACATCCGAAAAATAGGAAGCACCCAAAAAACAATACCGCTAACCACAACCTGTATAACTATCGGCAACCTAGCCCTAACAGGGGCCCCCTTCCTAGCTGGATTTTACACTAAAGACGTAATCATTGAAACAATAAACACATCACACTTAAACGCCTGAGCCCTATCAACCACTATTATTGCTACCGCCCTTACAGCCGCCTACAGCCTACGCCTAACCTTTTATGTCCAAACAAATAAGCCTCGATACAACACAACTACAACCCCAGCAGAAACAAACCCAAGCCAGACTCGACCCCTAGTACGACTCGCCATAGGAAGTATTATATCTGGCCTATTTGTGGCCACAACAATACTACCAACCCCACCCCAAACAATAACAATGGGCCCAATTACAAAACTAGCCGCCACAATTATCACGCTAGTAGGCCTGCTATGTGCTATAGATATCACCATACAAACATCCAACCTATTAAAACCAAAACAAAGTACACCAAGTACATCCTCAACACAACTGGGGTTCTTTAACACCCTTGCACACCGAGCCCAACCAAAATACAACATACAATTCGGACAAAACACCGCTATGCACTTAAATGACCTTATCTGATATGAGGCCATCGCCCCAAAAACAGCCATATTAATTAACACCGCCCTAGCTAAAAAACTGTCCAAATCACACACCGGACACATCAAAACATACCTAGTCATACTTATTGCCACTCTAGCCGCCGCAATTACCACATACTACTAAACCGCACGTAGCCCCCCAAAACTCGACCCTCGAGTTAACTCAAGGACAACAAACAGGGCCACCATTAAACTCCCCCCACACAACAATAATAACGGCCCGCCCAAAGAATATATCAATGCAACACCACTAAAATCAGTCCGAGTACCCTCAAAACCAAAATCGTCCCCACCAGACGCCCCACACCCATCAATAGACAACCCTCCAAAGTACCAAACTAAAAACAAAACTAATATAAAATACCCAAACACATAATACAAAACAGAGTAATCCAACCACACCTCAGGATATTGGTCTGCTGAAAGTGCCACAGAATAAGCAAAGACTACCAATATCCCACCTAAATAAATTAAAAATAACACCAATGCAATAAAGGACCCACCAAAAATAACTAACACCACACTACCACCCAACGCAGACACTACAAGTCCCATCGCCCCAAAAACAGGAGAAGGATTTGACGCTACACCAATAAACCCCAACACCATACACAACACAGTAAAAAAAACAAAGTACGACATAATTTTCATTTGGCCATGCCAAAACCTGTGATACGAAAAACCACCGTTGTTATTCAACTATAAAAACCAATAATGACCCCAATCCGAAAAACACACCCAATAATCAAAATAATAAACAACTCATTTATTGACCTCCCCACACCATCAAACATCTCCGCTTGATGAAACTTTGGGTCCTTGTTAGGGCTGTGCCTACTAATCCAAATCTCCACCGGCCTATTCTTGGCCATGCACTACACCGCAGACACCTCCACAGCATTCTCATCAATCGCCCACATCTGTCGTGACGTACAACACGGCTGACTAATCCGAAACATCCACGCCAACGGCGCCTCCATATTTTTTATCTGCCTTTATATACACATCGGGCGAGGCCTATACTACGGCTCATACTTATACAAAGAGACCTGAAACATCGGCGTGGCCCTACTATTCCTAGTAATAGCAACCGCGTTCGTGGGCTATGTCCTGCCATGGGGACAGATATCATTCTGAGGGGCTACCGTAATCACAAACCTACTATCAGCAGTTCCATATATAGGAAACACCCTAGTAGAGTGAATTTGAGGCGGGTTCGCCGTAGATAACGCAACACTAACACGATTTTTCACTTTCCACTTCCTCCTGCCATTCATCATCTCAGCCACTGCAATCCTACACATACTATTCCTACACGAAACGGGATCAAACAACCCAACAGGGGTAAACTCAAACTCAGATAAAATTCCGTTCCACCCATACTTTTCAACTAAAGACCTGCTAGGGGCAGCCCTTATAATAATAACACTACTGTACCTATCCCTTTTCTCCCCACAACTGCTTGGGGACCCAGAAAACTTTACCCCAGCAAACCCCCTAATAACCCCACCACACATCAAACCAGAATGGTACTTCCTATTCGCCTACGCCATCCTACGTTCCATCCCAAACAAACTTGGAGGAGTACTTGCCCTAATAATATCCATTATAATCCTACTGCTAATCCCACTTACACACAACTCAAAACAACGAACAAGCACATTCCGACCACTATCACAACTAACATTTTGAACCATAATCGCCACTATCGCTATCCTAACCTGAATCGGAGGACAACCAGTCGAAGACCCATTTATCATAATCGGACAACTAGCTTCCGTCCTATACTTCACAACAATCCTACTATTAAGCCCCACAATCAATAAACTAGAGAATAAACTAATAAACTGATAACCCCACCAGCCCTTGTAGCTTAAACCACACTTAAAGCACTGACCTTGTAAGTCAAAGATTGGAACGCATTACAACCCTGGGGCACTACTCACACCCCCACATACAAAAAAGACTCAACTCTTAACTCTAGTCCCCAAAACTAGTGTTTTCACTTAAACTATTTTCTGAGACCACCCCACCCAAATAGGCTTCACCCCCACACGGGGGTGGAGCCTATATGGCCACTTAACAACCTTATAAACTCCAAGGCCTCCGCCCGCAGTATATCAAAAAAAAGACTCAACTCTTAACTCTAGTCCCCAAAACTAGTGTTTTCACTTAAACTATTTTCTAAGACCACCCCACCCAAATAGGCTTCACCCCCACACGGGGGTGGAGCCTATATGGCCACTTAACAACCTTATAAACTCCAAGGCCTCCGCCCGCAGTATATCAAAAAAAAGACTCAACTCTTAACTCTAGTCCCCAAAACTAGTGTTTTCACTTAAACTATTTTCTAAGACCACCCCACCCAAATAGGCTTCACCCCCACACGGGGGTGGAGCCTATATGGCCACTTAACAACCTTATAAACTCCAAGGCCTCCGCCCGCAGTATATCAAAAAAAGACTCAACTCTTAACTCTAGTCCCCAAAACTAGTGTTTTCACTTAAACTATTTTCTGAGACCACCCCACCCAAATAGGCTTCACCCCCACACGGGGGTGGAGCCTATATGGCCACTTAACAACCTTATAAACTCCAAGGCCTCCGCCCGCAGTATATCAAAAAAAAGACTCAACTCTTAACTCTAGTCCCCAAAACTAGTGTTTTCACTTAAACTATTTTCTGAGACCACCCCACCCAAATAGGCTTCACCCCCACACGGGGGTGGAGCCTATATGGCCATTTAACAACCTTATAAACTCCAGGACCTCCATTAGTGTCTAGGGTTATGGGGGGTCCCCCTTTACATACTATGTATAATCAACATACATTTATTTGCCCCATGAATATTGTCCCAGTACATATTATTATTAATTTTACATAATACATACTATGTATAATCAACATACATCTATCTGCCCCATGAATATTGTCCCAGTACATCCTATCATTGATTTTACATAGTACATATCATCAAATAAGCGTGGATTAATAAATCCATGTATTTAAGACATATTGATTCTTTACCGGACATATCCCGAGAGATCATCAATCCTTGTATTCGCACACCAGGTGCCCAGTCTCGTAGTCCATGAAATGTAGACTAACACACAGTGCCCTTTCCAAGGCCTCTGGTTCTGTGAGGTCAAGTCCATTAATCGCTGACGTATCACTCGTGCCTTTTAAGAGGCCTTTGGTTGCTAGGATTAGTTACACGTCTCCTCATACTCATAGCATCCCTGTGCTGTCATGCGGCTGGTATTTTTATTTTTAGGGTGGTATATCACAACCTCATTTCCAGTGGCTGTCAACTAACAACTCTGCTGAACCTACGGTGCAAGATGGCCCACGATCCCACAAGCCCACCCAGGGGTAAATTATTCATGCTCGAAGGACATATAATTATTTACTAGACTAAAAACCAATGAATAAACACGACACCTATACCTATACCTATACCTATACCTATACCTACACCTACACCTACACCCATACCCACACCCATACCCATACCCATACCCATACCCATACCCATACCCACACCCATACCCATACCCATACCCATACCCATACCCATACCCACCCACACACACACACACACACACACACACACACGCCCCCCATACACCCACATACACCCACACACACCCACGCCCCGAACACGCCCATACTCACACGGCTACCTCCGGCAAACCCCCCTTACCCCCCACTAAGAATTTTTCCCTGCAATTAAAGTGCTTCTCGCCAAACCCCTAAAACGAGATTTAATTGCAAAAATTTTTTCTTAGTTGCGATCCAAGACTTGCCATAATACCACAAGAACAAAAATCGCAGCTCCCCACACACAAAATAAAACCCCAAAATGTATATATATATATATATATATATATATATATATTACACACACTAAACCACACAACGGCAACTCCGTTACTGTAGCTTAAATAATACTAAAGCACGGCCCTGAAGTTGCCGTTATGGATCCTAGTAATTTCCCGGAAACACACCGTTTTGGTCCTAAACTTATTATTATTTTTAACTCGAATTACACATGCAAGCCTCCACACCCCTGTGCAAACCCCCACACAGTGCCTACCCACTAGGCCAGGAGCAGGTATCAGGCACACCACACTATTTAGCCCCAGACACCTAGCACCGCCACACCCACACGGGGCCCAGCAGTGATAAACATTAATGTATAAGCCATAAAGCTTGACTTAGCCACAGTTAAACCAGACGGGGCGGTAAATTTCGTGCCAGCCACCGCGGTTATACGAAAGCCCCAAAATAATAATACTCGGCGTAAAAAGTGACTAGACCCCTAAAACTTAATAAAAGAAGGCTGAGCTGCACCTACGTTGTAAAATACTAACCAATGCAAAAACAACTCCACCCCTCCCACAATTAATTAAGCCCCATCGACTCACGAAAGCCAAGGCCCAAACTAGGATTAGATACCCTATTATGCTTGGCCATAAACCAAACTTGCACCTTACACTAGCAACTCGCCAGAGAATTACAAGTGAAAAACTTAAAACTCTAAGGACTTGACGGTGCCCCAAACCAACCTAGAGGAGCTTGTCCTATAATCGATACTCCACGCCAAACCTTACCCCCTTTTGCCTTTACCCAGCCTATATACCGCCGTCGCAAACCTACCTTATGAAAGAACTGCCGTAAGTAAGATAGATAACATTTAACACGTCAGGTCAAGGTGTAGCATATAAGGGGGCAGAGATGAGCTACATTTTCTACACTAGAAAACACCACAAGTGACATGAAACCTTCACCAGAAGGTGGATTTAGCAGTAAAACAAGCAAGATAAGCCTGTTTGAAGCCTGCCATGGGACACGTACACACCGCCCGTCACCCTCCTCAAGAACTAATAAACCACACTTTATAAAAAACAAAACACCAACAGATGAGGCAAGTCGTAACAAGGTAAGTGTACTGGAAAGTGCACTTGGCCACTAAATCAAGAGGTAGCTTACACTTATATAAAGCATTCAACTTACAATTGAAAAACGTTTAAACAAAAACCCGCTTGAGCCCAAACTCCACAGCTCAACAAACAGTTCAAAACCTCAAGCCCCACTATAAACCAAACCATTTAACCCAGTACCAGTATATTTTTAGGCGATAGAAAACACCCACTTGACGCAATAGCATATAGTACCGCAAGGGAACAATGAAAGAACTATGAAAAACCCCAAGCACCAACAAAGCAAAGATCTGACCTTGTACCTTTTGCATCATGGTTTAATAAGCAAATACAGATAAAGCGCACTAAAACCTGCTCACCCGAACCCAGACGAGCTACCTAACAGCAACTTTTTGAGTACACCCGTCCCTGTGGCAAAAGGCTGGAGAGACTGCTAGGTAGAGGTGACACGCCTATCGAGCCTGGTGATAGCTGGTTGCTCAATAAAAGAATTCTAGTTCAACTATAGGACGCCTGAACCTAAATACAAGCATATTTACCACTGTCACTCCTATACTATATACAATAAGGGTACAGCCTTATTGTAATTGAAAACAACCAATCCTAGAGGAAAACACCAAATAAAACACACCAGTTGGCCTTAAAGCAGCCACCAAAAACTAAACGCGTCACAGCACACAATCTTAAAGATACTAAACAAACCAAGAACCCCTAGACCACTTAACTGAGCTACTCTACCACAATAGAGACACCACTGTTAAAATTAGTAATAAGAGCCCCGCTCTCTACATGCACCCCCATAAACTGGAAATAGATAAACTACCAGTAAATAACAGACCACAAATGGAAAAATTTAACACACTTTTTAACCATATAATATAACCCCCTGTTAACCCAACACAGGAGTGCAGCACAGACAGATTAAACGCCACAAAAGGAACTCAGCCACTTAGGGCCCCAACTGTTTACCAAAAACATAGCCTTTAGCCACACAAGTATTAAAGGTGCTGCCTGCCCAGTGATCTTTTAAACGGCCGCGGTATTCTAACCGTGCAAAGGTAGCGTAATCACTTGTCACTTAAATAATGACTAGTATGAACGGCTAAATGAGGGCCCAACTGTCTCCTAAAGCAGATCAATGAACTTGATCCCCTAGTTAAAAAGCTAGGATGTAAACATAAGACGAAAAGACCCTGTGGAGCTTAAAACAAAAACTAATAACCACGGGGCCTCTACCCCCCCCCCCCTTAGCCTTGTTTTTAGTTGGGGCGACTTCGGAAATAAACAAAACTTCCAAGACCACAGACCAAAAATCTATCAAAGACCCACAAGCCAATGAGACCACCATAAAATTGACCCTGTAACACAGATCAACGAACCAAGTTACCCCAGGGATAACAGCGCCATCCTCTTTTAGAGCCCCTATCGCCAAGAGGGTTTACGACCTCGATGTTGGATCAGGACATCCTGGTGGTGCAGCCACTACCAAGGGTTCGTTTGTTCAACGATTAACTAGTCCTACGTGATCTGAGTTCAGACCGGAGAAATCCAGGTCGGTTTCTATCTATGTTTTTCTCCCTTCAGTACGAAAGGACCCAGGGAGAAGCACCAATAGGACCCCCACGTGCTAATACCAAGCTCTTACCCACACTAAAGAGCCCATTTATCAAAACCAGCGGCCTAAGACCAGGGCCACGCTTTAGGGTGGCAGAGCCAGGTAATTATGCAAAAGGCCTAAGCCCTTACAACAGAAGCTCAAATCTTCTCCCTAATAATTAAAACCACAATAACCCTAGTAGTTAACCCACTAACACTCATCATCCCAATCCTACTAGCAGTTGCCTTCCTAACCCTATTAGAACGAAAAACCCTAGGCTACATACAACTACGCAAGGGCCCAAACATTGTAGGGCCCTACGGCCTACTACAACCAATTGCAGACGGACTAAAACTTTTCACCAAAGAACCCATCCGACCAACGGCATCAACACCAACACTATTTTTAGCCATACCAATACTAGCACTACTACTGTCACTAACAATTTGAGCCCCCATTCCAATACCAAACCCCATCATGGACGCTAATTTAGGCCTATTAATACTACTGGCTATCTCAAGCCTTGCTGTATACTCAATTCTATGATCTGGGTGAGCAACAAACTCAAAATACGCCCTCGTTGGCGCCCTACGGGCAGTCGCACAAACTATCTCTTATGAGGTAACAATAGGAATCATTGTACTATCAACCATAATATTCACGGGGGGATTTTCAATACAAACCCTGCTAACAACACAAAAAAACACGTGATTAGCAACATGTGTATGACCACTAATAATAATATGATACATCTCAACAATTGCAGAAACAAACCGGGCCCCATTCGACCTAACCGAAGGCGAGTCAGAGCTTGTCTCAGGATTTAATGTTGAATACGCAGCCGGCCCATTCGCACTATTCTTCCTAGCAGAATACGCAAACATCTTAATAATAAACACCCTCTCATGTATCCTATTCCTAGGCCCAAACTGCCCCAACACCCCAGAACTATTTTCAATAAATATTATGATTAAAACCTGCATGTTAACACTGGGCTTCCTGTGAATCCGCGCATCATATCCACGATTTCGATATGACCAACTAATGCACCTACTTTGAAAAAACTTCCTACCACTAACCCTAGCCCTTTGCGTCTGATACATTGCCACACCCATTTCAATATCAGGCACCCCCCCACTAACATAACCCAAACTTTGGCAGTGTGCCCGAAACATTAAGGACTACTTTGATAGAGTATGATATGGAGACTCGCCCCTCCCACTTCCTTAGAAAGACAGGCTACGAACCTGCACTACGAAGCCCAAAACTTCGTGTACTTCCAATTATACTACCTACTAGTAAAGTCAGCTAATAAAGCTTTCGGGCCCATACCCCGACAATGTTGGTACACAACCCTTCCTATACTAATAAGCCCAATAACACAAACAATCCTAATCTCAAGCCTAGCGACAGGCACCATCATCACCACATCAAGCCACCACTGACTACTTGCATGACTTGGACTAGAAATCAATACACTAGCCATACTACCACACATTACTAAACAACACCACCCACGAGCAACAGAAGCCGCCACAAAATATTTCCTAACACAAGCTGCAGCCGCTGCCCTAATCCTCCTGGCCAGCCTGATCAACACCTGACAGACCGGACAATGAACAATTATACAGCCAACGCACAACTCAACTGCACTAATTTTAACAGTAGCCATCGCAATAAAACTAGGCTTGGCACCAACACACTTCTGATACCCAGAGGTCCTGCAGGGGTCTACAATAATAACCGCCCTAATCATATCAACATGACAAAAACTTGCCCCCCTAGCCCTACTTTATATAATACACAACCACCTATCACTAAACCTGGTCCTAGTGCTGGGACTCCTATCCACAATAATTGGGGGGTGGTCAGGCCTAAATCAGACACAACTCCGAAAAATCATGGCCTTCTCCTCAATCGCCCATATGGGATGATTAACAATTGCCCTAACTATGGGCCACAGCCTTACAACACTAACCATAATTATCTATTTAGCCGCAACCACAGCAATATTTACCTCTATATTAACAGCATCAACAAAAAACATCACAGACCTTACTACCACCTGGTCTAACTCCTCTACACTTTTAACCATAATAATACTAACACTAATATCACTAGGGGGCCTTCCCCCCCTAACAGGGTTCATGCCAAAACTGCTAATTATCAAAGAACTAACACTACACCAGCTAACCCCACTAGCCACAACATTAGCCCTAATAAGCCTACCAAGCCTATTCTTTTATACCCGCCTAGCCTATTTCACTACACTAACAAACCCGCCCACCACAACCACAACAAAAAACACATGACGATTCAAAAACAACCACACACACCTAATAACCACGGCAACTACTACAACAGCCCTCCTTCTACCAATCACACCACTACTATACAACATATAAACCCCGCCCCACCCCCAGGGACTTAGGTTAACTATTTAAACCAGGGGCCTTCAAAGCCCCAAACAAGAAACACATCTTATTCCCTGAAGGCCTGTAAAACACTAATATACATCTCCTGAATGCAACTCAGACACTTTAATTAAGCTAAGACCTCCCTAGACCGACGGGCTTTGATCCCATAAAACTTTAGTTAACAACTAAACACCCTATCCAGCGGGCTTCAATCTACCTTCTCCCGTTATAGAAAAACGGGAGAAGCCCCGGCACCTTTTTGGGTGCGTCTCCAAACTTGCATTTTGTTGCGTTCTACGCTACGGAGCTTGGTACGAAAAGGACTCAAACCTCTGTCTGTGAGACTACAGCTCACCGCCTTGCCCTCGGCCATCCTACCTGTGACCATCAATCGTTGATTTTTTTCGACAAACCACAAAGACATCGGCACCCTGTATCTACTTTTTGGCGCCTGGGCCGGAATAGCCGGCACTGGCCTAAGCTTGCTAATTCGAGCTGAGCTTAGCCAGCCTGGAACCCTTCTTGGGGACGACCAAATCTATAATGTGGTTGTAACCGCCCATGCTTTTGTAATAATCTTCTTCATGGTAATACCCGTAATGATCGGGGGCTTCGGAAACTGGCTGGTTCCACTAATAATTGGGGCCCCAGACATGGCTTTTCCACGAATAAACAACATAAGCTTTTGACTCCTGCCCCCCTCACTACTCCTTTTACTGGCCTCTTCCGGAGTTGAAGCCGGGGCAGGAACTGGCTGAACCGTCTACCCACCACTAGCTGCCAACCTGGCCCATGCAGGAGCATCCGTAGACCTGACAATTTTTTCCCTGCACCTAGCAGGGGTTTCTTCCATCCTGGGGGCTATTAACTTTATTACCACCTGCATTAATATAAAAGCCCCAGCAATAACTCAATACAACACCCCCCTCTTCGTATGATCTGTACTTATCACCGCAGTACTTCTTCTACTGTCTCTGCCAGTACTAGCTGCCGGCATCACAATACTATTAACAGACCGAAACCTAAACACCACCTTCTTTGACCCGGCAGGCGGAGGAGACCCCGTGCTATACCAACACCTGTTCTGATTTTTTGGGCACCCAGAAGTTTACATCTTAATTTTACCCGGATTTGGTATGATCTCCCACATCGTAGCATACTACGCTGGTAAAAAAGAGCCCTTTGGCTACATGGGCATGGTGTGGGCCATGGTCTCTATCGGATTCCTTGGTTTTATCGTCTGAGCCCACCATATATTCACAGTTGGCATGGATGTAGACACCCGCGCATACTTTACCTCTGCCACAATAATTATTGCAATCCCAACTGGGGTAAAAGTATTCAGCTGGTTAGCAACCCTTCATGGCGGACTAATCAAATGAGACGCAGCCTTGCTGTGGGCTCTTGGCTTTATCTTCCTGTTTACCGTGGGCGGACTAACCGGGATCGTCTTAGCAAACTCATCCCTGGATATTGTATTACATGACACATACTACGTAGTCGCACACTTCCACTACGTCTTATCTATAGGAGCAGTATTTGCAATTATAGGCGGATTCGTACACTGATTTCCACTATTTACTGGCTTCTCATTACATAGCACTTTAACAAAAGCCCAATTCGGGGTTATATTTATTGGCGTAAACATAACATTCTTCCCCCAACACTTTTTAGGTCTTGCTGGAATGCCACGACGGTACTCAGACTACCCAGACGCCTACACACTATGGAACACTGTCTCATCAATTGGATCACTAACATCACTTGTTGCCGTCATCATAATAATATATATTATCTGAGAGGCATTTTCTGCCAAACGGACCCCAAATAACACAGAACTAACACACGTCAACCTAGAGTGACTCCACGGCTGCCCGCCCCCATACCACACGTATGAAGAACCAGCCTTTGTCCAATCTTAACCTGCCAAGAGACGAGGGACTCGAACCCCCACCTTTTAGTTTCAAGCTAAACGTACGCCCACTGCGTACCCCTCTCTTATCAAACACGAGCCTCTAGTAAATTATTACATAGCACTGTCAGGGCTAAATTACAGTCTAACCCCTGTGAGACTCAATGGCACAACCTGCCCAACTAGGATTCCAAGACGCAGCATCCCCCATCATAGAAGAGCTCCTCCACTTCCACGACCACGCACTTATAATCGTATTCCTTATCAGCGCCTTCGTCCTATATATTATCTCTCTTATAATAACAACCACACTAACGCACACTAACACAATAGATGCCCAAGCAGTTGAAATAATCTGAACAGTCCTGCCGTCTATCATTCTAATCATAATTGCACTGCCGTCCTTACGAATCCTGTACCTAATAGATGAGATTAACAACCCACACCTAACAATTAAGGCCCTTGGACACCAATGATATTGAAGCTACGAATACACAGACTATGAAAACCTAACATTTGACTCCTATATGACCCCAACAACAGACCTGTGATCAGGGGCCATTCGACTACTAGAGACAGACCACCGAATAGTTGTACCCGTAGAGTCCCCGATCCGCATGTTAATTTCAGCCGAAGACGTCCTTCACTCTTGAGCCGTCCCCTCACTAGGCATTAAAACCGATGCAATCCCTGGGCGACTAAACCAGACAACATTTACTACAGCTTCCCCAGGCCTATTTTACGGCCAGTGCTCAGAAATCTGCGGGTCAAACCACAGCTTTATGCCCATTGTAGTAGAAGCCACCACCCTAGACAACTTCGAATTATGGTCTAACATGATACTTCAATCTTTAAGAAGCTTTACATAATAGCATTGGCCTTTTAAGCCAAAGATTGGAACAATAACCACTTAAAGACGTGCCCCAACTAAACCCCGCTCCGTGACTTATAATTATGTTAACCGTATGGTTTATCACCCTCCTTATAATAAAACCAAAGCTGTTAAAACACCAGATAGCCAACCAACCAACTACAAAACCCCTAAGCACCCAGCCCCCATGCTGATCCTGATTATGATGTTAAACCTATTCGACCAATTCGCAACCCCACAGATAATAGGAGTCCCATTAATCCTGCTTGCCCTACTGGCCCCAACAACACTATTTCACTCACAAACACATCTAATACCAAGCCGCACATGGGCACTAAAACTATGACTAATAAAAACCGCCACAAAACAACTAATATCCCCAATCAGTAAGACAGGACACCCCTGAGCACTGCTTCTATTAACAATTTTGTTATACCTATTAACAATCAACCTGCTAGGGCTATTACCATACACATTTACCCCCACCACACAACTATCCATAAACATAAGCCTGGCCCTACCAATATGACTATTTACAGTACTTGTTGGGCTTTGAAACCAGCCCACCGCCTCCATCGGACACCTACTACCCATGGGCACACCCACCCCGCTAGTTCCAATTTTAGTAATTATCGAAACAGCTAGCCTATTAATTCGACCCCTAGCCCTGGGGGTGCGTCTTACTGCAAACCTAACTGCAGGACACCTGTTAATCCAACTTATCTCAACAGCCACACTTGTATTAATGCCATTAATACCATCAGTATCAGTGCTAACCTCAGTCACCCTCCTATTGTTAACCGCCCTAGAAGTCGCTGTTGCAATGATCCAAGCATATGTATTCGTACTATTATTAAGTCTCTACCTACAAGAAAACGTTTAATGACCCACCAAGCCCACAGCTTCCACATAGTAGACCAAAGCCCATGGCCCCTAACAGGGGCCATTGCAGCCTTATTAATAACCTCTGGGCTCGCAATATGGTTCCACTTTGGCTCAAATACATTAATAACCATCGGCCTTACCACTATACTATTAACAATACTGCAATGATGACGAGATGTTGTTCGGGAAGGAACCTACCAAGGCCACCACACCCACCAAGTTCAACAGGGACTTCGTTATGGCATAATTTTATTCATTGCCTCAGAGGTTTTCTTTTTCATCGGGTTCTTTTGAGCATTCTATCACTCAAGCCTTGCACCTACACCAGAGCTTGGAGGTTGTTGACCCCCAAGCGGAATTACTCCCCTAAACCCGTTTGAAGTTCCCCTACTTAATACCGCAGTACTACTGGCATCAGGTGTTACAGTAACCTGAGCCCACCATTCAATCATAGGAGGAGAACGAAAAGAGGCCATACAGGCCCTAGTGCTTACAATCATACTGGGGGCCTACTTTACACTACTACAGGCTATAGAATATCTGGAGGCCTCTTTCACAGTAGCAGACGGAGCCTATGGCACCACCTTTTTTGTGGCCACTGGCTTCCACGGACTACATGTAATCATTGGGACTAGCTTCCTAGTAGTCTGCCTGCTACGCCAAATAAAATTCCACTTCACCACTGACCACCACTTTGGATTCGAAGCGGCCGCATGATACTGACACTTTGTAGACGTTGTTTGACTCTTCCTTTACATCTCAATCTATTGATGAGGTTCATAACTTCCTTAGTATTTAAAAGTACAGGTGACTTCCACTCACAAAGCCTTAGCTCATAATTAACCCTAAGAGGAAGTAATAAACATTATAATAGTAACTCTAATATCCACCGCACTAACCGCCGCCCTAATCATCATTAGCTTTTGACTACCACAAGCCACCCCTGACACAGAAAAATTGTCCCCATACGAATGCGGCTTTGACCCAGTCGGTTCAGCACGACTACCTTTCTCATTGCGATTTTTTCTAGTCGCTATCTTATTCCTACTTTTTGACCTAGAAATCGCCCTACTCCTACCAACCCCGTGAGCTATTAACTTACCCTCCCCCAATTCAACCCTTATATGAACTACAACAATTATCACCCTACTAGCCCTGGGCCTAGTCTATGAGTGATCCCAAGGAGGACTAGAATGAGCAGAATATAGAGGCTAATCTAAAGCAAGATCACTAATTTCGACTTAGTACATCCCAAAATAATGGGGCCACTAACTATGCTACCTCAACACCTACTGATACTAGCCATCTTTACCCTAAGCCTTATAGGACTAGCACTCCACCGTAAACATCTTGTATCTGCCCTTCTATGCATCGAGGGCCTGCTTTTAAGCCTATTTATTGGACTTAGTGCTATCTCCTTAACCCAACACCTGTCAACCACTGCCACCCTTCCAATTACCCTCTTGACCATGTCCGCATGTGAGGCAGGAGCAGGACTGGCCCTATTAGCTGCATCCTCCCGCACTCACGCAACAGACCACCTAAAAACCATAAGCCTATTAAAATGCTAAAACTAACCATAGCAACAGTAATACTAGTCCCAACCGCCCTTTTAGCCCCAACTAAATACACCTTCCACATTTATACGGCCCTATCTATAACAACAACACTCCTATTAATAGGACAATTAAACGCCCCCACACTAACAAAAATCTGACATGTCAACACATGGATAACACTCGACCAATTCTCAACCCCCCTGACTATTCTTTCATCCTGATTGCTCCCACTTATAGTAGTAGCAAGCCAAAGCCACATGGCCAAAGAGCCTCAGTCCCGACAACGCCTGTTCTTATCAACCTGTGCTCTGCTACAAACCACCCTAATTCTAACATTCGCCTCAAACAACTTAATACTATTCTACCTGTTATTTGAAGCAACACTAATCCCAACACTAATCCTTATCACGCGTTGGGGCAGCCAAACAGAGCGACTCGCCGCAGGCACTTATTTCCTGTTCTATACACTATCCGGCTCACTCCCACTATTAGTAATAATTTTATATTCATACACCCACAACTACCACACAACACCACTAATAATGTCAATAAAGCACCCAGAAATACTAATAACATGAACCAACTCACTAGTATGACTATCATGTCTTCTAGCATTTATAGTAAAAATACCCCTATACTCCATGCACTTATGACTACCAAAAGCACACGTTGAGGCCCCAATCGCTGGATCAATAATCCTGGCCGCCGTACTTCTTAAACTGGGAGGATACGGCATCATCCGAATCACCCCAATCCTAAACCCAACAACACAAACTATGTGCTACCCCCTCATTATTCTAGCCCTCTGGGGAATAATTATAACCAGCCTCATTTGCCTACGTCAAACAGACTTAAAATCCATCATTGCCTACTCCTCAGTAAGCCACATAGGCCTTGTAACTGCAGGAGCCCTAATTCAGACCCCATGAAGTATCTCAGGAACAATAATTCTAATGGTCGCCCACGGATTAGCCTCTTCTATACTATTTTGCCTAGCCAACACAAACTATGAACGAACCCACACTCGAACTTTATTAATAACACGGGGCCTTCAACTCACCCTCCCACTTATAGCCACATGATGACTTATGGCAAACTTAGCCAACATGGCCCTACCCCCTACAATCAACCTGATGGGGGAATTAATAATCATTACTTCTGCTATAAACTGAGCCACCATAACAATCATCTTAACAGGCCTAACGACGCTATTAACCGCCCTATACTCCCTATATGTCTTCATTATAACGCAACGAAACAAAACACCAACAAATACCTCCCACCCACCCTCAAACACCCGAGAACACCTATTAATAGCCCTTCACCTCATCCCTATGGCACTATTAATTATAAACCCAAAACTAATCCTGTAGCACCCAGAAGTAGGCATAGTTTGATCAAAACACTAAGCTGTGGACTTAACAACAGGGGCACCCCGCCCCTTGCATACCGAGAGGGACGACACAAATTGGAACTGCTAATTCAAATTACCGAAGTTAAATTCTCCGGACCACTCCACATTATAACCCAAGACTTTCAAAGGATATTAGACCTTCCTTTAATCTTAGGCATTAACACTACTTGGTGCAACTCCAAGTGAAAGTACATGACCTCCATACTATTCTACTCAACCATAATTTCAACCCTGCTAATCCTTATTGCCCCTATTATTACCTCTATGTTTATTACACAAGCCTCGGGCTACTTCACACAAACTACTAAACTTGCCTGCCTGACAAGCCTAATTCCAACCAATATTTTTATCAACTACGGAATACAAACAACTATAACCAACGCTACCTGACTACAAACGTCCTTCAACATTAATATCAGCTTCCTATTTGATATTTACTCTACCACGTTTATAACAACAGCCCTATTTATCACCTGGGCCATCCTGGAGTTCTCAGATTGATATATAAAACTAGACCCGAACAAAAACAAATTTATAAAATACTTAATACTATTCCTCCTAGCCATAATAACCATAACAACAGCAAACAGCCTATTACAACTATTTGTTGGCTGGGAAGGGGTAGGCATCATATCCTTCTTACTAATCGGGTGGTGGCACGGGCGCACCAATGCAAACACATCCGCCCTACAAGCTGTTATATACAACCGAATCGGAGACATTGGACTAATCCTGTCTTTAGCTTGATTCGCAATACACTACAACACATGGGACGTACAACAAACATTCTCACATACGACCCCCCCCACCCTGCCACTACTAGGCCTAGTCTTAGCAGCCATGGGAAAATCCGCCCAATTTGGGCTACACCCATGGCTGCCAGCAGCCATAGAAGGCCCAACCCCAGTATCAGCACTACTTCACTCTAGCACAATAGTCGTTGCCGGAATTTTTCTACTGGCCCGGCTATTCCCAATAATACAAAACAGCCAGGCCACAACTACCCTCTGCCTATGCCTAGGAGCAATAACTACAACCTTTGCAGCACTCTGTGCCCTCACACAAAACGATATCAAAAAGATCATTGCCTTCTCCACCTCAAGCCAGCTCGGCCTAATAATACTAACACTAGGACTAAACCAGCCACAGTTAACATACCTACACATCACCACACACGCCTTTTTCAAGGCCATACTATTCCTATGCGCAGGTTCAGTAATTCATAATCTCGGGGACGAACAAGACATCCGAAAAATAGGAAGCACCCAAAAAACAATACCGCTAACCACAACCTGTATAACTATCGGCAACCTAGCCCTAACAGGGGCCCCCTTCCTAGCTGGATTTTACACTAAAGACGTAATCATTGAAACAATAAACACATCACACTTAAACGCCTGAGCCCTATCAACCACTATTATTGCTACCGCCCTTACAGCCGCCTACAGCCTACGCCTAACCTTTTATGTCCAAACAAATAAGCCTCGATACAACACAACTACAACCCCAGCAGAAACAAACCCAAGCCAGACTCGACCCCTAGTACGACTCGCCATAGGAAGTATTATATCTGGCCTATTTGTGGCCACAACAATACTACCAACCCCACCCCAAACAATAACAATGGGCCCAATTACAAAACTAGCCGCCACAATTATCACGCTAGTAGGCCTGCTATGTGCTATAGATATCACCATACAAACATCCAACCTATTAAAACCAAAACAAAGTACACCAAGTACATCCTCAACACAACTGGGGTTCTTTAACACCCTTGCACACCGAGCCCAACCAAAATACAACATACAATTCGGACAAAACACCGCTATGCACTTAAATGACCTTATCTGATATGAGGCCATCGCCCCAAAAACAGCCATATTAATTAACACCGCCCTAGCTAAAAAACTGTCCAAATCACACACCGGACACATCAAAACATACCTAGTCATACTTATTGCCACTCTAGCCGCCGCAATTACCACATACTACTAAACCGCACGTAGCCCCCCAAAACTCGACCCTCGAGTTAACTCAAGGACAACAAACAGGGCCACCATTAAACTCCCCCCACACAACAATAATAACGGCCCGCCCAAAGAATATATCAATGCAACACCACTAAAATCAGTCCGAGTACCCTCAAAACCAAAATCGTCCCCACCAGACGCCCCACACCCATCAATAGACAACCCTCCAAAGTACCAAACTAAAAACAAAACTAATATAAAATACCCAAACACATAATACAAAACAGAGTAATCCAACCACACCTCAGGATATTGGTCTGCTGAAAGTGCCACAGAATAAGCAAAGACTACCAATATCCCACCTAAATAAATTAAAAATAACACCAATGCAATAAAGGACCCACCAAAAATAACTAACACCACACTACCACCCAACGCAGACACTACAAGTCCCATCGCCCCAAAAACAGGAGAAGGATTTGACGCTACACCAATAAACCCCAACACCATACACAACACAGTAAAAAAAACAAAGTACGACATAATTTTCATTTGGCCATGCCAAAACCTGTGATACGAAAAACCACCGTTGTTATTCAACTATAAAAACCAATAATGACCCCAATCCGAAAAACACACCCAATAATCAAAATAATAAACAACTCATTTATTGACCTCCCCACACCATCAAACATCTCCGCTTGATGAAACTTTGGGTCCTTGTTAGGGCTGTGCCTACTAATCCAAATCTCCACCGGCCTATTCTTGGCCATGCACTACACCGCAGACACCTCCACAGCATTCTCATCAATCGCCCACATCTGTCGTGACGTACAACACGGCTGACTAATCCGAAACATCCACGCCAACGGCGCCTCCATATTTTTTATCTGCCTTTATATACACATCGGGCGAGGCCTATACTACGGCTCATACTTATACAAAGAGACCTGAAACATCGGCGTGGCCCTACTATTCCTAGTAATAGCAACCGCGTTCGTGGGCTATGTCCTGCCATGGGGACAGATATCATTCTGAGGGGCTACCGTAATCACAAACCTACTATCAGCAGTTCCATATATAGGAAACACCCTAGTAGAGTGAATTTGAGGCGGGTTCGCCGTAGATAACGCAACACTAACACGATTTTTCACTTTCCACTTCCTCCTGCCATTCATCATCTCAGCCACTGCAATCC